>NW_026530355.1:600000-868601 GCF_026979565.1 Vidua chalybeata | reverse complement strand
GGGGATTCCTCCTTTTCTATTTGCTGATGTTTCAGCCATTCCTAAAGACCCTGTCGGCTGTCTTAGACACTTGGGGTGAGAAATTCCTTCCAACCTGGCCACTTTGGGTGGGCGGGGGCGGCCCCAGGGCAGGGGGCAGTGTGTGCAGGGGCCCTTTGTGACACGGTGCTGCGTGGTCACCGTGTCATGGAACAGGACAGCGTGTCCAAGGGCCCTTTGTGACACAGGGTGACATAGGAGCTGGCGGTGACAAGAGCACGCCAGAGTGCTTGGAGCACGCGACGGGACAGGACGGGACAGAGCGGTGCCGTGAGGAGCCCCGCCACAGCGCACTCGTTCGTGTCTGACCCGAGCTTTTCCCAGGCGTTATTCCTGCAGCTGACCTCGAGGCCAGACCACAGGACTTGCTGACCTGTGGCCTTCCTGAGGCTTCTCTTCTGCAGGTGCCCTTGAGGGCAGACCGTGGGACTTGGTGCCCCGGAGGCATCTCCCATCCCTGCCACCGGTGCCCTCGAGGCCTGACCACAATCAATCCTTGACAGGAGTCTCCTGTCCTTGTGGCAGGAGCCCTCAAGACCAGAGTGCAGGACTTGCTGTCCTGTAGCCTTCCTGAGGCTTCTCTCTTGAGGTGCCTTCCAGGCACGACTGCAGGACTCGCTGACTCGGAGCTTTTCCGAGGCATCTCTCCTGCAACTCGCCACAAATCCAGTCACTGCCATGGAGCAGAGATCCCTGAGAGGGCCCAAGCTGGCCTGGGTGCAGGAGGAGGAAGAAGGCCTGGAGCTGCCCCAGTAGAGGAGATCAAAGAGGTGTTGCGGTTCAAGACTCTACAGGAGGGTGAGTGGCAGAGCTGGGCTTAGGGTTGGTGCCTGCAGCCAGCTTGGCACATTGCATCCATCCCACTGCATCCCATCCCATGCCATCCCATGGCATCCCATCCCATGCCATCCCATGCCATGCATCCCATCCCATCCCATCCCATCCATCCCATCATCCCATCCCATCCCATCCCATCCCATCCCATCTCCTGAGGACATGCCACGGACAGGACAGAAGAGGGGCCGGGCAGACACCCCGCAGCGGCCGTGCTCCATCCCCTGGGGCATCCCGGGGCTGTCCCTGCCTGGGGAGCTCAGGGCTGGGCTGTGTTCTCCGGCCTCTCCCGCAGCCCCTCAGCTCTGGCTGCGCTCGCTCTTTGCCAGATGCAGCCGTGGACCGCACACAAGAGCAGGACCCCGCCCGTGGCCTCTTCCGCAGAACAGTGGAGGTACCTGCAGCCATCCCCACCTGGGCTGGGCCTGCTGTCACCGCTCAGCCGAGCACTGTGCTTGGAGCATTCCATGGAACATCCCTGGCTTCCTGCCCTTCTCCTACACCTGCTTTGCAAATTCATCAAGAGGATTCAGGAGGAAGAGACCAGCATAATGGGCACAGGGCTCAGAGCATATTCACACACCTTCAAAACCAAGACCTGTGCTGCCCTGCTGGATATGCTCATAGAGGAGGGGGTTTGCAATCCAAAGCAAATTAGCAGCCTGTGGCCAGGGTTTGATCCTCCCAGGAATTGCTTGGCCTCCCAAGCCACACCTGCGGGTCACTGGAAGCCTTTGAGGCCATGGCAGTGTGGTGGGAAGGGAAGCACTTCTCTGGGGAAGCCGGGGACATTCCTCCCTCTGGCAGCTTTCCAAGTCTCCCCGTGCCTTCTCCAGGTGCCCGCCATGGTGAGGTACATCCACCAGTGGCTCATGCACAACCAGTTTGCTGAGCAGAGGCTGAACAGGGCCCTGCTGGATCTCACCGAAGAACAGCCTGGTGATGTAGTAATGACACTCCTGTGTGTGGCCCCATCCTGTGACAGGTATGGGGCCACCTGCCCAGAGGGCTCAGGGCTCCCCAGCCCATCAGCCTGTACAGCCTGTGCCAGGTGTCTGACCAACAGAGAGTCCCCAGGGCCCTCTGGCTGCTCCCTTTGCCAGCCCTGGCACCTCAGCCCCCGAGCCTGCTGCCATGCTCCCTCGCTGCCCCTCAGGGGCCTGTCCCCACAGGCCTGGGCTGCCTGGGTGCTGCTGGCGAGGGGCAGTGGGCAGAGGCAGAGCCGGCAGCCAGCTCAGGTCCCCGCTGCTGCCCAGGCCACGCTGCTGTGTCCCAGACCCCCCTGAGACAGAGCTCTAACCCCGCAGAGCTGCTTTCACCATGTGGAAGAGCATCATGTGCTCGCCCAGGACTGCCGAGCCAGTGCAGCTGATGCTCCTCGATGTGCTGGGGAGTTGGCCAGAGCACAGCACGTTCACCTCTGATGGGGACAAAACGGGTGTCTTTGTCCTGGCTGTGAGTTTCTGCAACTGGCCTTTGCTGGTCCCAAGGCCACCTGCCCAGCAGCTCTCCATCCTCCTTGCCCCACTGCATCTCCCTGCCTCAGGCGCTGGGCTGAAACCTGGCCTCGGGGCAGCTTCAGGGGCACCAGGCCCGCTGCTCCCCCTGCGTCTCTCGGGCCTCTCCCTCCCGTGCTCGGGCCCTGCCACACGGACACCTCGGCACTGAGCGCTGTCTCGGGGGGCTTTGTCCTTTGCAGGCAACTGTGGTGATGTGGAAGATCCTCCAGGTGCCCTGTGTCCCACAGATGGTGACGGTGTATTTCCCCCACCTACTTGTGCATCTGCTCTTCCAAGTGTTCTTCAGCACTCTGGATATGCCAGAGGAGGTCGATACCTTCTGGAAGGGATGCCAGCAGCAATACGGCCTTGCCACCAGCCCCAACAGGTACTCCATCCCACTCCTCTGTCCCTGCCACATCCCTGGGCAGGAGCCAGTGCTCCCAGTGTTACCTGGGCTTTGCTCTGCACGCAGGTTTGCAGTGCGGACCCTGAAGTCCCTGCTCTGCCAAATGGAGCACGAGGATGTGGTGCTGGCAATGGAACGCAAGCGTGGCTGGGACACGCTGCTGTGTGCTGACACCCACCACTATGCCGTGGGTCTGCTGGCCAGGTGAGACCCCCTTCTCCCCGCTGCCTCTGACATTTCTGCTCTGTGCCCAGGGTGCCCCACACAGTCCCAGTGGTCGTGGGCCAGAGGGCCTTGTCACCGAGGCACAGCCAAGCAGACTGGAAAAGGCTGGCAGAGGAGGGTACCCACAAGGAGCTGCCTCCCAAATAGCCCAGGGCCCCTTGCAGGATGCTGGGGAAAGACCAGACCTCTGTCAGTCTGTCCTGGGAGAGGTTTGTCCCCCGGCCCAAAGTCTTGGTTACTTTTTCTCCTGCCAGGGAGATATCCCGTGTCTCCATCCCCTTGTGCTCCCGGATCGCTCGCTACCTGCTCCAGCTGCTCAGCACACTGGAGCCACGCTGGGAGCTGCCCGCCCTGGCGTTCCTTGTGGAGGTGAGCCTGATGGCCAGCGCTGCCTCGCTCAGCTGCCTCCCAGCTCTCTGCCCTCTCGTAGCCGCAGCTGCCTGGGACGGGTGCCCGCGCCCTGTGCTGCTGCCTGGGCCCAGCCCTGTGCGGTTCCGGGCTCCTGCCGGCCGGGTCCCCTGTCACTGCCCTGTGCCTTTCAGGTCCTCGAGTGCCTGAACTTGAGTGGAGGCAGTGCTAACAGAGTCCTGCAAATCTTGTCAAGGCACCTGCACAGCAAGTGCAGGGACAGGCGTCGCCTGGCGCTCAGGGCCCTTCTCAAGCTCATTGACAATCCCTCGATGGTGAGAAGGGGGCAGCGGCTGAGGCTGCGCTCGGGAATGCAGTCGCTTGGGCTTTGCTGGGCTTTAGGCACTGGGGCAGCTGCTCCCAGCTCTCCTGCCTCCTGCTTCAGCTGCCCAAGTTCTCCGCAACAGCCCTTTGGCCTCTAGGCCCTGCGGCAGCAGGATGGTGTTTCACAAACTTGTGTTCCGCACAGAGTGAAAAAATGTGGAGCCTGACTGAAAGTCTTGTGGAGCTCCTGTGCGACGCAGATGGAGAGATAGTTAGCATGACAGTCACGCTCCTCAGCTTTATCTCCCGGGACAAGGACATGCTGATAGGCAGCTCCATTGCACTGCGGCTGGTTGAGGCGCTCCTGCCACTCTTTGACCACGTAAGGCTCGCTGCCTCCAGCCACAGCCACTGGCTGCTGCCCGGACACTTTGTGCCCTGTGGATTTCCAGGCCTGAGCCAAGCTGAGCCCCGTGCAGCCAATGCTCAGGTCTTTTTTTCTTCCTTTCATACAGGACAATAGCCAGGTGCAGCTGCTCTCCATCCTGCTCTTCCAAACATTGCTGTCTCTTCCACTGCAAAAGGACAAAAAGGCCCTGAAGACACACGTGCGCCAGAGCCTGCTGCCACTCTTCTTCCACTGCCATGATGAGGATGGGCGTGTGGCACAGGTGAGGACTCGTGGGCTGCTGCTGTCCCCCTGGGAGGCGGCTCAGCTGCCTCCTGCCCTGGCGCCTGCTGGGCTGCAGCCTCCTCCAGGCCTTGGCACAGGGACACAGGTCCTGCGCCCTGGGCTGTGGGGCCATCTCCGCGTCTCTGCTGCTCTCCAGGCTTCTCAGGAAACGCTGCTTTGTGTGGCCCAGTTCCTGAAGAGGAGGGATCTGGAAAAAGTGGTGAAGAAGAAGACGCTGTGGAAGTTCACCGAGTGCCTGGTAAGGATGGTCTGGAAGTGCCAGCCTCAGGCTGGAGAATCCCCCTGAGCGCGGTGCTCAGTGTGCGGGGCTGGCAGCTGTGCCGCTGCCCGCTGCTGCAGCCAGAGGCGGCGCGGGCTCTTCTCCAGGCTCCTGTGGGCCCGAGCTCACGGCGGTGCGGGCAGGGGAGGCTGGGGCTGGGCGCAGGGAGTGCCCGGTCCAGGGGCTGAGCCCGCGCCAAGCCTTCCCTCCTGCCGCTCTCTCCAGCTGGCAGACGACAGCAGCAGAGCGGCCGAGCACCTGCGCCAGGCCATGCCCTACCTGGAGAGCCCAGAGGAGCCCCTGCGAGAGGCGGCCATCAGGTTCCTGGGTGAGCCGCGAGCCCGGGCTCCCTCCCCGCCCCGCCGCAGCTCGGCCCCAGCCCCGCCTGCTGCCCCGGCAGCGCCATCCGGGCCCGGCGGGGTGGAGCCCCGGCTGGCCTGGGCGCTGCTGCCGCCCTCTCGCAGCCGTGCCCTTGGGCGGCAGCGTGCGGCAAGGGCCCGGCTGAGCCCTGCCGGGCCAGGAGGCCGTGTGGCCACAGGGCTGGCAGCGCCGCTGGCAGGGAGCTGTGCCGCTGGGCCGTGACAGGCTCTGTGTTGGCAGGGATGGCCGGGCGGCAGCTGAGGGGGAAGAAGGAAGAGCTCCAGCTCATCTGTGAGGGTGAGTGAGGGCAGCGGGCTGTCAGCGGGGGCTGGCGGGGGAGCTGCAAGCCGTGCCCCGGCTGCGCAGGGCTCTGCTCCCTGTGCGGACGAGGGGCGGCGTGGGCAGAGCACACGGAGATTTCAGGGCCACCTGGGGGATTCGTGGCCAGCAGCTTCGGGCTGATCCCATTTGTCCCTTATTCCCTGCTGGCCGTGGCCAGAGCCAGCTGGGATGGCCCTGGCAGGGAGGTCTCCTCGGGTCCCCTCAGATCCGGGATCTGACCATGGCTCTGTTGCTCTCTCTTTCAGCCCTTGAAGACATGGCAAATGACATCAGCGTCGCCGTTGGAAGCCTGGCAATTCAAACATTGTACGTCCTCCAGGCAGTAGAGAGAGCTGGATATTCCCTCTTGGACAGCCTGCATGATCAGCTCCGCAGGGCATGGAGGACACGGCCTCGTCTCTTGGGGCTCGGCTGGCTGCGCTGCCGGAGCTGTGCAGAGTGCTGATCCCAGAGGCTCTGTCTGCTGGGGCCACCTGAGCCAGCAGGAGTGTTTCCTTTCTTCAAGATTGTTCTTTCGTTGTTTTTGCTATTCTGTAGGATATAAATATAGGATGTGTTCTAATAGACAGACTCCCAGGATCTTTCTTTTGCTGCCCAGGCTCTGCAGGGCATAGGGGAAGAGGGAGCAAAGGGTGCCTGGGCTCAGCAAGCTGCCCAGGCACGTGCAGGCTTGCAGGGAAAATGGCCAGAAGCCCCTTGGCCTTTGGTGGTTCTGCTGAAGCCTTTGTGCTGCCAACAGAACCAGTGGGCAGGGGCCGGAGTTCCAGGGATCCCTGTGAGACCGGTGCCTGGAGATGGCCACAAGCCCTGTCCCAGGCAGGAACCGCCATCTGTGTCCTCCTGCCCGTGTGTTGCTGGCTGCATTGCTGAGGGCTCCGAGGTGCCTCTGGATGGGGCTCCTCGGGAGCTCCTGTGGGGCTGCGGCGCTGCTGCCGGGCAGGTTGGCCGGGCTGAGGGAGACCCTGAGGGGATGGGGCCACCAAGGGATGAGGGGCTGCGAAAGCCCTGACAGGACAAGGCAGTGGGAAGGCACGGGGGGGATGTGGGAGGCAGTGGGTAACGTTGGCTCGAGGAGGAAAGTGGGTTGGAGCCAAAGAGGCCACTCAGCCCGATGTTCATGGGGCAAACAGAGAGCGTTTGTGCTCAAGCCCTTCCTTCTAAGGGCCTTTGAAAAAGCCAGTCTGGATAATTTCACTGGTCTGATCTCTGCGCCCCTTCAGATTCTGGCCTGTGAAATGCCTGCAGCCTTGGGAGAGATGTGATGGGCGAGGCCCCTGTCAGTCAAAGCAGGGGCTGGTCCATTCAGCCAGTACAAGGCAGCCTGCACTGTGACACACGGCAACAGAGTGCCAGGCACAGCTGCGGGTGCTCCCCATGAACCTCAGCTCTGGGACCACTGTCTGCCCCAAGCTTCAGGGCTGCAGTGGGAGCTGGGCTCTGCCCTGGGGCCATCCTGCAGGGACAGCTGCAAACAGGGAGCATTCCCTTGCCACCAAGAGCCAAGCCAGGGCTGCAGGGCAGCTGCTCCAGCCCGGACGGCACTGTTGGGTGCTGCGCTCTGGGGCTGGGGCTCCCCGCACAGGGGACTGGACTGGTGTGCCAGAGGAGACAGAGAAGCTGCAGCTTCAGCCTAACTGAGGTGGGTGCATGGGCTGGGAAGAGTGGGGAGGCCCAAGGGGATTCACAGAGCTCACCCTGCTGAAAGGACAAGGAAAAGGGAGTGGGAGCTCAGCAGTGAGGAGAGCGGAGGGCTGGAGAGCAGCTCTGAATGCCACTAAAATCCAACCAGACCTCTGAGACATTGCTGCTCCTCAGCCAGTGACAGGATGAGTCCCTAAGCCAGGGGCTTGGCCTTCCTCGTGGTGAGGCGCATCAAGGAAGGCAACAGTGCTGGGAACTCACTGGGGGAAAAGAGGGAGCAGTTGGGAAGTAAAAGGCAGGTGGGGGAGAGAATTGTTCAGCAAAGGCCTGAGCTACAGCTTGAGCAAGCTGAAAAATGGCATTTGGGGTCATCCCAGATTGATTTCATTTCAGAAGCTATTGAACAAGTTTAATTTTTGGGTGGTGGCATGTTTTCCCTTGGAGGTGTACACTCTGCAAACTTGAGCTGTGTTGCTGAAATGCTCAAGCAACTCTGTGCTGCAGGTCACACCATTTCTTCTTTGGCTGACTGGGGCCCGGTGCTGAGCTCCAGCAGAGCCCTGGCAGAGCCCAGAGCAGCCACGCCTTGGGCACAGCTGGGCTGGCTCTGCCCTCACATTGCTCTGACATCTTTGCATCAGACAAGCCCATTCCGAGCACAGCCCTGAGCTTTCTGCTTTGGCAGGTGAGCGAGACTCTCCTGCAGGCCAGGAGATTGCGCTTGGGGACACACATCCCATTGGCAAGGACCAAACTCTCCACAGTCCCAGCTGAATGCCTGGACCTCCCCAGGATGGTTTGTCTGTCCCACTCTTCATTCCTTTTTGGCTGTGTGAAAAATGCATATTTTATGATTGGCTTTACGCAATAGTTACAATGAATATTATATGTGTAATGTTGGAAAGTTATGCTGTATTAATTATCTCAAGTAGTGGGTTGAATGTATTTTTAGGTTATAACACAATGTTAAAATAGAAAGTATACTATGTAAGATCCTTTTTAACTAGCTCAAGAAAGAGATGAGATAATCAAGGAATTCTTCGCACAAAGATAACAATTTCAGAAACCCCTAAATTTTCCAGAGGAGAGGAATTTATGGCTTTCCATATCAACAGAAACGAACTTCTTCAAGCCTGACTTAGACTCGAAGGCGCCTGGGGATTAATAGAAACTTTTTAGCAAGTACCAGACGAATTTCTTGTTTTAAATAAAATATATGCATAATCATGAAGTGTTTTGTATATGCAACAGGCTATTGTTTTTAAGGTGATTTCTTTGTTCACAAGGCATGCTTGTCGTGGCTTAAGTGCCCGAGAGCATCCGGACGTCCGTAATTCTTTGCTTTTTATTTATTTTTTATTTTTATTACCTGTCAGTTGACTTGTAACGAAAAAACAGTCGTCATTACAGGGATGCTTGACACAGGGGCAGATGTCACAGTCATTTCATACATCTTTTGGCCCCAGGAATGGGACTTGGTTGCACCTTTGGGTTCTCTCACAGGCATAAGAGGAAGTTCCCTATGCATGCAGAGTGAGAACGCATTCGTTATCAAAGGTCCAGGACGAAAAACAGCAATCATTCGTCCTTTCATTGTGCAAAAACTCATCACAGTGTGGGGAAGAGACCTCTTAGCACAGTGGGGACCGAGATTGGAATTGGATTTTTAACGGGGGTCACTGTGGCACTCACCACTCTGAAATTGACTTGGAAAACCAATGATCCTGTTTGGGTGGATCAGTGGCCCCTTGAACGAAAGAAATTGAGTGCATTGAAAAAGTTAGTCCAGGAACAGCTGCAGAAGGGACACATCAAACCAACAAATAGCCCATGGAATTCCCCAGTGTTTGTCATTCACAAGAAAACTTCAGGATCTTGGAGACTGCTTCACGATCTCAGGAAGATCAATGAGGTCATCTAAGATATGGGGCCACTCCAGCTGGGACTTCCATCTCTCTCAATGATCCCGAGAGATTGGTTGCTTGTCATCATCGATCTCAAGGACTGCTTTTTCAGCATTCCACTCCATCCAGATGATGCTCCACGTTTTGCACTTTCCGTCCCAAGTTTCAACAGGGAGGAACCCCTGCAAAGGTACCATTGGACCGTTCTTCCACAGGGTCTCAAAAATTCTCCGACCATCTGTCAATGGTATGTGGCTCAAGTTTTGCGTCCAGCACGGGAGAAACATCCGAAAACAAAAATCGTTCATTACATGGATGATTTGCTCATCGCGGCACCAACAAAACAGGAGGTGCAGAGAGTCTGCAACTGTGTGATCGCAGAGGTTCAAAAAGCAGGAATGGAAATTAGTGCCTCAAAAATACAAGAAATTGCACCTTGGAAATATCTGGGACGGAGGATCACAAAGCAAACAATAAGGCCACAAAAACTGGAGATCAACACAAAAGTCACCAATCTGCAGGACTTGCAACAGCTTTTGGGGGAGATCAACTGGATGAGACCGATCTTGGGAATCACAAATGATGACTTTTTGTCACTGCTCGATCTCCTGAGAGGGGACAACAACATCAGATCTCCCAGAACTCTCACGCCTGAAGCACAGAAAGATCTTGAAAAGATCACAGATATGATTCAACAGAGACAGGCACATCGCTTTGCGGAATCGCTGCCTTTCCATTTGGCGGTGTTGGGGGAAACAGCACAACTGCATGGGTTGATTTTTCAATGGGATTCATCTCAAGGAGACCCTCTTCTGATGATAGAGTGGGTTTTTTTAGCTTACAGGCCCTCAAAAACAATTCTCACAGACTTGGAGATGATGGCTCAGATCATCATCAAAGCAAGGACAAGGTTGCTGACAATGTCAGGCAGAGATTTCTCAATCATTCATTTACCTTTGAAGAAAGATTATTTTGAATGGGCAATGCAAAACTCACAAGATATTTCCATTGCGTTGTTAGGGTATCCAGGGGTTTGCCCAGATCATTTCCCACCTCACAGAATGCTAAATGCAAAAATAAGTTTTAGAGAAAAAGCAAAAATAAGTCAGGGACCAGTGGAAGGGGTGACAGTGTTCACTGATAGTTCAGGAAAAACTCACAAATCAGTGATCACATGGCAAAACCCAAAAACAGAGGAATGGGAATCAGACATCAAGACAGTGCAGGGTTCACCACAAATTGTAGAATTGGCAGCAGTGGTCAGGGCTTTTCAGTTGTTTCCGGAACCTCTCAATCTGATCACAGATTCAGCATATGTTGCGAATGTGGTCAAACGATTGGAGGGATCACTTTTGAAGCACACAGAGAACGAAATTTTATATTCATATTTATCATGCATGAGAACAATCCTAGAAAATAGGGAACACAAATACTTTGTTACACACATCAGGGCGCATTCCTCACTTCCAGGGTTTTTAGCAGAAGGGAATGCTCGCGCAGACAAGCTCACAATGTCCATCTCGCAGACACTGCCAGACATTTTCGAGCAAGCAAAATTGAGCCATGCATTCTTCCATCAAAATGCTCAAGCATTGATGGAATCCTTTCGCCTTTCAAAAAGCCAAGCGAAGGAAATCATCAGTGCTTGCCCAGATTGCCAACTTGTGCAGCCACCTGCATCCACAGGAGCAGTCAATCCAAGAGGATTGCAAAGTCTCCAGCTGTGGCAAACTGATGTCACAAAATACCCATCTTTTGGGTGGCTCAAAAACATCCATGTTTCAGTTGACACATTCTCAGGGGCAATTTTTGCATCATTACATACAGGGGAAACCTCAGAACATGCCTGCAGACACTTTTTACAAGCATTTGCATCATTAGGGGTGCCACAAGAAATAAAAACAGATAATGGACCAACCTACACAGGCAAAGTGCTTGACAGATTCTTAAAAAAATGGGGAGTCAAACACATTTTCAGAATTCCTCATTCTCCCACAGGTCAAGCAATCACCGAAAGAACACATCATACCCTGAAATCCCTTTTGGATAAACAGAAAAGGGGGGAGGCAGGTGCAACACCTTATATGCGGTTGAACAAAGCTCTGTATGTGTTGAATTTTTTAAATGGCTCTTTCTCAGAGCCCACTCCACCAATTATCAGACACCTCACGAACAACACACAAGCAAAACTAAGGGAAAATCCTTTAGTTCTGATCCGAAACCCAGAGACAGGACAAATGGAAGGCCCATTCACATTAATCACTTGGGGCAAGGGTTTCGCTTGTGTCTCCACAGGGTGAGGGCTGAAGTGGGTGTCAGCAAGGCACGTGAAACCTTACCGGGTGCAGACGCAAGCGGACACAGATCCAAGAAGCAAAGAGACAGGCACGCAAACGAAGGCAGACAACGGCGCTGCAAACATCTCATCAGACAACGATTGACAACTCAGAGACTTGGGGTTCTTCTTGGGACTCGAGTGTCATTCGGGTGTTGCTGCACTGCAAGGTTTCTCACAGAGAGTGAGGACATGAGCATGGGGTTCAGACAGATAGTGTTCATGTGCTTCATTCTTTTGCCTGTTGCCATGGGCAATAGGGCACATTTTCCCATGAGACAGCCAAAGGGAAATGTGTGGGAAACTTTGGCAAAGGCAGCAGGTCTGGACAGCATTTGTCTGACTCATTCGAGGCCGGGGAAACCATTCTCGACATGTTTGGTAGGTGTGCCGGTGAAGGAATGGCCGATCCCAAAGAACATCCCTCCAAAGGTTCTGAAATCTTTTTCGGATCCTGTGGAAGGATGGCATGTTTGGACACAGTTCCTTCCTGTGGCTCATTTCGAACCCCAGGAATTGGACATCTTTGGGTCAACAAGAATGAAATTTTGCATCATATTCAACCCATCGGGAGTGACAGAGACAGATAACCACACGATAGATGTCACTCCAAACCAGCTCTTTTACAGAAATGCATCATCCTGGTGCAATTACACCAAGATGATGAGCAAACTATCCCTCCAGAATCCAGCCGTTTTACCAAAAGGAATTTTCTTGATTTGTGGGGACAGAATTTGGCCTGTTATCCCTGCAAAAATCAGGGGCGGTCCATGCAGCATTGGAGAACTCTCATTGATAACACCCAATTTGAAAACTTTGAGGAAACAGTCACGCAGGGAAATAAGATCCATTGAACAATATAGCCCAAATTGTGATGATGAGGTTTATACCTGAAACAAGGCTCGGAGAATTGCAGTAGCAATTTTCTCACCCCAAGCAGCATTGGGGGTGGCCTTGACACAATTGGACCACATGGCGTGTTGGCTGAGCAAACACACTCCTGCCATTTCTTCTGCACTGAGCGACATGTTAACAGATATCGACAGCGCGAGACAAGCAACGCTTCAGAACAGGGCGGCAATTGATTATTTGCTGCTATCACATGGACATGGGTGTGAAGAATTTGAGGGGATGTGCTGCATGAACTTGTCTGCTCACTCGAAATCTATCCATGAAAATATAAAACAAATGCAAAACAGCATCAGCAAATTGCAAAAGGTTGCAGGATCCTGGTGGGATGACTTCATCAACCTTTTTAGTCTCCCACCATTGTGGAGGGAGCTTTTGAAGATAGCATTTTATATCCTTACAGGATTTCTAGTTCTTCTGCTTGTTCTGCCCTGCATTTTTCTATGCATTCGGCGGGTCATGGACAAAGTGGCAAGGCAGGTCTTCTTAGTGCAAACAGGAGGGGGAGATGTCGGAACCCAAGGTGTCCCTCAGACACTCTTGGATGTTCCGGGTCCAGGGCAGAAGCCTCTGAGACCCTAGCAGGCAGCCAGAAACCCCTGTGGTTTTGAGTTTGACCCATGGAACAATTTACCAACTTTGCAGGGAGAACAAGAAATCACAAAAGTTTAGATATTATAATAGAAGTAATCACAAAGCAAAAGGTAGGATTTTTGAGTGCTGTACAGGGGGATTTTAGGCCTTGTACAGAGAGGTCTGAGTTTTGTACATGGGGGACAGAAGTTCTAAGATGGAGGGGTTTGGGTGTGCCCTGTCCTCCTTCTTTCTCCTTCCTATTCCCCATGTTCTTGGTGATGTTGGCACTTACAGATTGGTTTAGAGTAGAAAGCCACTGTTCAATATAGGTAATAGGCATTGGGGAACATTTAATAAACATTTAATACGTAATGTGTAATATAAAAGATGGCATCAGCCCCTTGGGCCGGAGAGACGAAGACGAAGGGAGACAGAGAGACGAAGATGAAGGGAGACGGAGAGAGACGCAGAGGGAGAAGGAGTCAGGGAGAATGGCAGGAAGTCTGAGTGCCTTGAGATAACATGCAATAAACTGCCTTGAGACCAGACGACTGAAGACTACTGAGTCTTTCTTTGAAGGCACGGGTGGGAGGAGAGACTTTACCACCACCCGGAGTCACCACAATCTGGGGGAGATTACGACACACATTTCCCCTCCCATTTTTTGCATGCCTTCTTCTGTCCTGGGGGGTCTCTCTGGTGGTCCCTGGTGGTCGTGGACACCAATGTTCCCGTCAGCCTGGCTGAGCTGGCAGGACACTGAGGCTGGTGAATTTCAGTTCCCCTTCTCACACAATGGGCATTGTGTGCTTTCCATAGGCCCAGGGTTTTGCAGAACGAGCATTGTGTGTGCTCAGCAGGTGGAGACAATTTATCATCTGGGAACATGAGGTCACAGAGTGGGATATGACATCACAGAGTGGGTTATGTGAGGTCATCACACAACTATGGTATCATTGGCTGTCTCTGTGACATCACAGAGTCAGCTGTGACATCACAGGGCAGAGGTCTGACATCACAGAGCAGGCTATGACATCACAGAACAGGCTGTGACATTCGAGACCAGCTGTGTGACATTCGAGAAATGTAGAGGAATTTCTCATGGAACAAGGGCATGATATCCTTGATGGCATTTCTTTGCAGGAACTGGACAACCCTGGCCTGCAGATTACGGAGATACTTTAGTTACTTGAGAAGAATTTAGGACATCCTTGGAAAGACAATAAGCTTTGTATGAATACAATAGTCTATGCTGGATGCTGAAAACTGTCACGTACTATAACCTGATCAGACGCTTGTAGTATAACAGCCAAGCAATAAGTGACTTGTAGATGTAATCATATGACCTTAACCAATGAATGTTAATTAGCTATTGTATGATGTAAGGCAATAAGGAATAAAATATGGATAAATTAGACCATAAAGGAGGAGGACATGTAGCTATAGTGATTTGAGTGTCATTATTCCGGCCGGCTCTCCGTGGGACCCTCTTCATACTGGCACCATGAACAGGGACTCCTTTGCTTAAATGCAGATCACTTAAATGCGGAAGGCTCCCAAGCATCAGGTAAGCACCTGATTTGGGAGCCAGAGAGCTGGAGGCAGGAGAGGCCTGGTAGGCAAAGGCAAGAGCAGAGTCCGGAGCTTGAGCGGCCGATCAAGCCCTGGCCAAGGTAAGACCAGGATGGAATTAGACGCGGCAGTTAAATTACTGACAACTATCCTCTCAAAGAGAGGTGAGGACACCAAAGAAGAAGAAGTAATAGCCCTAATAAAATGGGCATGTAAAAAAAAGGAAAGCTTTCTGAACCTGCCCTGCTCTTTAGTGAATCTGAATGGCAAGAGGTAGGAAACTACCTCCGGGACATCAGGATAGAAGGTGGAAAAAATGGAAAAGAAGCAAGGGAGTTAGGAGTTACTTGGAAATCTATCACCAGTACATCAGAGACTATGAAAGCTGAGAAAAAGGTAGCTGCCGCAGCCATTGAGGATTTGGGAGGCGATGTGAGTGGAGCAAAGCAACAAGTTCCTTCCAAGCCATCACGTCTCGCTAACATTTTTGGAGTTGGAAAGGTCCCCATGAAAGGAATCTCTGCCCCCGTTTGCTCTAATTTGCAAGAGTTGCTAAATAATCCATCACAAAAAGAGGAGGTTGCCCCATCAGAGTCTGCTGCAGCTGGTCAAAAATTAGAAAAAGTAACTGATCCCCCTTCAAGAGAAGCCAGAGATATGGAAGCAGTGCCTGAAGCAGCAGAAATAGAAGAAATTCCTGAGGCGGTGGGTGATGCAAGGCCGAAAAAGGCAGCTTCAGCTTGCGGGCAGAAAGGAAAAGAAAAGAATGCTGCCCTTCCCTGTGCCCTCCTTTGACTGACATAGCATCAGACGAATCTATGCTGTCGGCTGAGTCCGAGGGAGAGGAAAAAGATAGAGTTAGAAGGTCAAAGCGCTCTGAATCTAAGTACAAAGCTAAAAAATCAGATTCTAATGACTCAATTCAAGAAGTGTTACAGGAATTAGCAGAATTATCCATACAGCAGGAACAACTGGAAAAACAAACAGACCCTGTGTCAGTGCTAAAGACTATTCCGACACCCCTTTCCGTCCCAGTCCCTGTGACACCCCCTGAGGAGCCGACTGCTCCACCCATGCCCGGATGCCTTGCAATACCCCCGCAGGCACCAAGGCCGGAAAAAGATCCAATTCAACAGCGATGGTTGGGTGTGATTCCAGATGCTATCATAGAAGGTGAATGGCAGGCTGCCAGGTCTCTTGCTTGCCCTGCAATAGTCAGTAATAATTAAGCAAATTGGGAACCTCATGATTGGAAAATATTGCAACCAGCAAAACAAGCAGTTACTACCCATGGTATTCGATCAGAAGCTACCCGACAAATTATTCCATTTATTTCTACAGCAGATGTCCTTGCCCCTGCTGACTGTGCAAGAGTTGCTTCCCTTCTCCTCACTCTGTCTCAGTATTTGTTGTTTGAAAGAGAATGGAAAAGATTAGCAGTTGAAGAAGCAAATAAACATTTAATAGTAGGAGACCCTCTGTATGGTATACAGGCAGACATGCTAACTGGGCAAGGACCCTATTCTAACACACAGGTTCAGCTACCATATCCTATTCAAATGCACCAAATTGCCCAGACTTTAGCCCACTGAGCTCTTTTGTCTGTACCTGATAAGAAAATCCTGCACCTTAGACCACTGTCCGCCAAGGAAGAACAGAGCCCTGTGGACTATTCCTAGACCGTCTGTCAGCAGCAATAAAAGATAATGCAGATTTGCCTCCTGAACTCCAGGAACATATGTTCCGCACTCTCGCTTTTGAAGGAGCAAATGCCAGAACGAGAGCAATCCTGGCAACATTACCCCAAGGGAGCCCAGTTGACAAAATGCTTATGAGAGCCACTCGGGCAGAACAGAATAATCAGACAGCCGCCTTCACGGCAGCGATGAAAGAAACATTAAAGGAACAAGGTCATGTAATTGCAGCTGCTCTGTCTGGAAACAGAGGCAAGCAAGCTAAAATAAAAGGTCAAAATAACAGAAAGATTAAAACTGCTACCTGCTTCCCATGCGGTGAATTTGGGCATATGCGGCGAACCTGTTCCAAAACTGTTTGGTGTCATGTGTGTAACTCTGACACTCGTGCCACCGCTGCCTGTGCTCACAAACCGTCAAGAAACATGCAGAGCAGCGCGACCTGTCTCCGCACAAAGACACAAGTACAGACCCCTTCAACCCAACACACCCCTTCGACACAGATGAAAAATACGGTTTCCTATACCAGCGCGTCCCAGCCACCCGAGGGAGTCTCGGAGTGGACGTGGCAACCACAGTAGAGGTAACCCTGAGCAACAAAGAGGTAACATTGATTCCAGCTGAAGTAAAAGGCCCTGTGCTCAGGGCTGAGTCTCCAGCCAGAGGGCTTTTACTTGGCAGGTCGTCAACAAGCAAACAAGGAGTAATTGCATTACCCGAAGTAATAGATGCAGATTTCATAGGGCAAGTACAAATCATGGCCTGTGCTTTACAACCACCTGTAACAATTCCTAAAGGCAGCAAGATTGCACAAATACTTCCTTATGACAACTTTCGTACACATTGAGAGTATTATGAAAAACTCAGAAAACAAGGCCAAGTAGCTAAAGTAAGAGGAAATAAAGGTTTTGGATCCTCTGGATATCGTGTGTTTTTCACATTGGACCTTAATCAAAGACCATATCCGGAAATTCAACTGAAAAAGGGCAGTCAACAAATTAGTTTAGAACCATTACTAGACTCTGGAGCAGATGTCACCATCATTAATCAACATATGTGGCCTCGGACATGGGAATTACAATCTCCAGTTGCCCAAGCAGTGGGGGTGGGAGGAGCAAAAGCACCAAAACAAAGTAAAGACTTAATTACTTTGCAGTTTGAAGACGGCCAAACAATTGTAATTAAACCTTATGTAATGCAACTTCCACACACTTTACCAGGATTGATTGGACAGGATGTTTTGTCACAACCGGGACTGGTGCTGACAACAGAGCAGCATTTTGTGCCACGGCCACTGGGCGGCAGCCGCCCATTCTAAAAATTACATGGTTAACTGAAAAGCCAGTGTGGGTAGACCAGTGGCCGATGACCTCAGAAAGGCTGCGCATTGCAGAAGAGTTAGTGCAGGAACAGCTAAAAGCAGGTCACATTCAACCTTCCACAAGCCCGTGGAACACTCCTATATTTGTCATCCTGAAAAAATCTGGCAAGTGGCGACTTTTGCATGATTTACGAAAAGTTAATGATCAAATGTTAGGTATGGGTGCACTGCAAAGTGGCCTTCCTGCTCCTACAATGATCCCACAAAATTGGCAAATAATAATAGACTTAAAGGACTGTTTTTTCACAATTCCTTTACACCCTGCTGATACACAGAGGTTTGCATTTACTCTGCCATCTGTCAACCGTGCAGCCCCTGCCAAACACTATCAGTGGGTAGTTTTACCCCAGGGGTCCAGAAAGAGTCCAAGTATGTGTCAAATCTTTGTGGATTGGGCACTTCAGCCTGTGCGAAAGCGATGTTCTCACATGCTCATTTATCACCACATGGATGATATTTTGTTTGTTGCCGAATCTGCTTTAACAGATAGTGAATTCGAGTGGATCATCAACCATTTGCACTCCTGTGGACTGACTGTCGCCCCTGAAAAGGTCCAGCGTTCTGTACCATGGAAATACCTGGGTTGGCTCACCTCGGATGCTCAGATCAGGCCACAAAAGGTAACCATCACTGCACAGATCGGTACCCTGCATGATGCTCAAAGGCTTTTGGGAGACTTACAATGGGTTCGTAATCTAGTTGGCATCACCAATGATGACCTCCTCCCCTTCCAGTCTTGGCTGCATGGCACCCAGGCACATAGTCCCCGCACCTGTTCACCAGAACAACAGGCTGCCCTGCATGCAGTAGCTCGTAAGATTCAAACAGGATGGAGTAATCGCCGATTGCCAGATCAGCCATTATCTCTTCTGATCTGCAACGCCACCACTTCTCCCCTTGCCATTACCCTACAATGGCAAAAGAAAAAGGGGGAGGACACAGCGATCATTCTTGAGTGGGACTTTTTGCCAATGCAACTATGGCATCGTATTTCGTGTCGGTCAGAAGCATTAGCAGCTTTGGTAAGGAAAGGGAGGGACAGAATCATTGAACTAGATGGAGCTGAGGCTGCAGACATCAGCATCCCGGTCCGTGGAGATGATTTGGAATGGCTCCTGTGGCATTCGATTGAAGTGCAAGAAGCCTTGATAGGCTCTACAGGAACTGTACATAATAATCGACCAAAAGGGCCTCTTTGGAAGATGCGTGAACGATACGGGTCAAAAGGCCACTCTGTTCTGAAAGGCCAGTCAAAGGGCCAACGGTGTTTACAGATGCAGGGCGAAAAATGAAGAAGGCTGCATGTGTGTGGCAATCAGAAAATCACTGGCAGAAGCACATCATCCTTGGGCAACAGAGAGACAGCCTCCAAACCTTAGAACCGAAAGCCGTGTGCTGGGCTTTGGAAACTGGAAAGATACGCCTGTAAACATAGCATCAGAGTCATTGTGTGTAGTCGGCGTAGTGCAGCGCATTGAAGATGCTTTGCTACGAGAAAGAAAAAATCAGCAGCTTGGTGAACTGTTTGTACAGTTACATACCACGCTTCAGCAAGGAGAGCAAGAATTCTGCATGATGCATATCAGAAGCCATCAGTGGAACATTAGATTAGGCAAAAGCAATGCACAAGCAGATGAAGCAGTCAGTTGTTTTGCAATAACACCTCCAAGAAACAAATTGGAAGAAGCCCGAAACAGCCATGAAATTGTGAAAATGCATCTTTTATGACTGGCTTTTCACAAATACTAAATTGAATATGATATGTGTAATATTAGAAAGTTATGCTGTATTAATTCTCTTGAGTGGTGTGTTAAATATAGTTTTAGGTTATAACATAATGTTAACATAGAAACTCTGCAATGTAAGATTTTTTACTAGCTCAAGAAAGGGATAAGATATTCAAGAAACTCTTCGCAGAGAGATAACAGTGACAGGACGCAAAGAGTTACGGCCTCCTTATCGGAAAAGACAAACATTCTTCCACCTTCTCTCCATCTTTATGGAAGCACCAGGATTAAGGGGAAGAAGTTGACAAAAACCAGAAAAGTTCTTCATTTGCAAGGAATTTATGCATCATATATGAGATAGATGAATATCCAACAGGCCGTTGCTTTTAAGGGTTATTCCTTTGTTCACAAGGCATGTTTTTGGCAGCTTAGTGCCCAAGAACATCCGGATGTCTGTAAGTCTTTGCTTTTAATTGTCTTGTAATTGTCCCAACCCTAAATTTTTATTGCTCTAATTGTATTGCTAATTTTATAACCATTTTATTATTATTATTAAACTTTTAAAAATTCTAAAAACAAGTGATTGGCATTTTTCACAAAATGTTTCATCCAAATGCATAATCATTGCATCGACAGTACAGAATCCCTTTGGCAGATGCAAAAGGAATTGTTCGTTCCTGTCCTCCGTGTAGTCATCATGGGCCTGGTATAGGGTTTAAACCCAAAAGGTTTAAAAGCATTCCAAATTTGGGGAATGGATGTAACACACGTTCCTGAATTTAGAAAGTCTAGATGTGTCCATGTAACAATTGATACATACTCTCACTTCATTTGGGCCACTGCCCAGGCTGGAGAAAAGGCAGTTCATGTTGAAAGACATTTAACAGCCTGTTTTGCAGTTATGGGAGTGCCTGCAGAAATCAAAACAGATAATGGCCCTGCTTGCAGTAGTTTATGGGTTGCTAGATTTATGATAACATGGGGGGTGAAACATGTCAGGGGAATTCCACACTCCCCTACAGGACAGGCCATAGTCGAGAGAGCAAATCGCACAATAAAAGAATACTTGAGGAAAGAAAAGACAACTGAGATTGATGCAAGTAAATGGTTAAATAAAGTATTTTTTACATGGAATTACTTGTCTCTAACAGAAAGAAGAGAGGGGCCTCCTGTTGTTATACATCATCAGGCTATTCAAAACAGTCAAAATCAAACCATTCCTGGGACACAAGTTCATTATAAAAACATATGATTACGGGCAACTGGGAGGGACCCAGTCCAGTGTTCTTTATTGGTCAAGGATATTTCTGTATTTCCAGAGGTAAAGAACCTTTGTGGGTCCCTAGCAGATTTGTCTGCCCTGCATGTCAACCTCAGCAGAATGAAGGGAATATCAATATCAACTCTACTTCTTCCCAATCTTCAAGAGACTCCACAAAGAACTCGGACCAATCCCACCTTCCATAGAAGACGTCGTGTCAAAAATAATAGCAGGACAATCATTTGGACTGCTAGCTTGTAATGCTGGGTTAAGGAAGTGCTATAAAAATTCTGCTTCTGAGAATTGTGGAAAGCAAGCTGACATAATGTTACATTGCAGTAGTTGTGGAAAGAATTTTGTTATACAGTGGAACCACTTGCAAACTGATCATGCTTTGTGCTTAGACTACTGAGATGTCATTGTTAGTATTACCTTTGAAGAACCTGGTAGAGCATTTCTGAACCTTGAGCCAGATCAGCCTTTTCCAGAAACATGGATACCAGAAAATATTGAAGGCCTATACGAAGCTTTCTTTTGGCATGTTGTAACCAAGGCTTACACTGTTGTCTTAGCCACAAAAAGAACGCAAGTTCTTAGCCTGTGGTGTTCATTTTGCCAGTTAGGAACAAAAATTACAAAATTCTTGTTTCATTTGATTATAGGGCTGTTAGGACTGACAAAACTGTCCTTGGAGAAGACAGCATGGATTAACATCCAACCATGAACAAATATGTGGGTTCCCTGGGCCAAGCAGACAGGGCAAAAATCATTCTGTTTATCACTAGCTACCCCCTCTGATCCCTTTTGTACTTGCTTCATCGGAGTTCCTTTGAACAATCTCACAGAATTCAGGCCTTGGACAAAAAGTCAAGTATATCCCAAGCCTGAACAAGCAGCAGATGAGTTTTGTACTACCGCCTGTTGTTGTTGTTGTGGCAGGACAGGAACAAAGAACTCCAGTTCAGAAGGAGAGAAGGAAAACTGATTTATTTCAAATGCACCACTCTCTTTAGAGAGAACATTGTGCAGACAAATTTCATTGGTCTTAAAGTAAAATCATCTCACACCATTGGTGCACTCTGAATGACGCACGGTGGCAGAATATATCTATAAACAATATGAACAACAAGAGACATAGTGAATTCTTTACATTCTTTTCCAACTCTCTCCCAGGCCCAGCCTGGTAGAAATCTCTCTTTTTCTCTCTGACTGAACTGAGAATATCCACAACAATGAAATGAAACAAAAGGCGTTCCAATTAATTGCTGCAAACAACTCAACATTTCGACCAAATCCCCTAGGGTCCTGAGCATTCTTAATTGCAAAAAGGACTGAATGTTACAGGTATAAAAAGAACCTCAGGAGCTTGACATGTTAGGGTCTGCTCCAGGAAATTACTGTCTAGTTTTTGGATTTCAGAGAAAGGACATTAGCTCCGAAAACCTTCAGGCATTCAAACCAAGAAGTAATAGTACTTGCATTGCCCCTGGATCCCCTTGGTACAACAACATTCCTGCTGTTTGTGACAATTGGATTTGGCCTGTTCCATGGTTTAGGGCCACGGCACAGATGTAACCTCCAGGAGTATTCCTCATTTGTGGGGATCGTGCCTGGCCTGCCATACCTGCTAAAGCAGCAGGAGGACCGTGTTACTTTGGCAAATTAACATCATTTGCCCCCAGCATCCAACAGGTACTCAACATAAGTCACAAATCTCAACGTGTTAAGCATAGCATACACCAATTAGAATTAGGACCTGACTGTAGAGATGATGTTCAATTGTGGGGACGACCATCTGTCATTTTAGCATCAATTTTTGCACCAGGAGTTGCTTCCGCCCGAGCTTTTGAACTAATGAGACGACTGGCTTGTTGGACAGGGAAACAAATTAATATCACCTCCAAAATATTAAGTGAGCTCACCACTGACGTTGGCAGTAGACGACACGCTGGATTACACAATCGTGCCGCAACTGATTTCTTGTTACTGGCTCAAGGACATCGCTGTGAGGATTTTGAAGGAATGTGTTGCATGAATCTTTCTGATCACTCTGCTTCCATTCACAAGAGACTTTCCCTACTTCAAGAGAATATGAAAAAGCTTCCTATTGTTGAAAATCCTTTGGACAAATGGCTGAAGGAATGTGGAATTACTGGATGGCTGAAAACCTTCTTGATGGAAGGAAGTAGAATCCTTCTTGTCACTTTTGCTGTACTTATTATCTTTGGCAGTATTTTTTCGTGCATGAAGAAAACTTTAGAGTCTATTGTAAATAGAGTCTGGGTTGTCCAGAAAGAAAAAGGGGAATGTGTAGAGGAATTTCTCGTGGAAACAGGGCATGATATCCTAGATGATGTTCATGTGCAGGAAGTGCTGGCAAGAGCGTCTTGTGGGAACAGGGCTCTGGGCTCTGCCTGGAACAGCCTGGTTTTGCTGCCGTGACCCCAGGCAGGAGTTGAGGCAGGTGAAGAGGCAGCGGGCAGCTTGTGTTTGTAGAGGGCCTGGGGCTGCACCTCTGAACCTCCACCTGGAAACACACTTGGGGGAATAGGAGCTACAGCTGGAGTGCCTGTCCTGAAAGGACCTGAAGTCACTCAGCCTTGCCAGCTTTTCTTAAGAGTGTGTTGGTGTTCCCCAGGAAAGCTACACGTTTGGGGAAATGCCTTTGGAGGAAAGGGGCTTGCTTCTCAAGGGAAGTGCTTCCCAGGGAGGCAGGTGCAAGTGTCCCCCTTTGTCTCTCTGTGGTCCTTTCAGTCTTTGAGGCTCGTTGCACTTGGCAGAGGGGCAGGGCAAGGGAGAAGGCTGTGAAGAGCAGGTTTGGCATCCGCCTGGACCTATGGAGACCAACCCAAGCACCTGCAGCAGGGTGTGTTCCCCCCTTTGGACAGAGGTGTGAGCAGGAGCATCTCTGTCCAGCCACGAGCCCCAAAGCTCTCTTTGAGAGCTGTGAATTAAAAGGCCTTTATGCACACACTTTTCACATCTTCCCTGTCTGCTGGGTTTCAACTCTTGGCAATATGCATTTGCCTCTTGCTTGGTGGATGCTGCTGTGGCCCAGGGCCAGCACAGAGCTGGGCTGTGTGGACCACGCAGCGTGGAGAGTCTTGTTTGATCTTGGTGTGTCCCTGGCCTCAGAAAAGGCAGGGAAGGTTTGCCTCCCAAGGCATCCTGCTCATTGGCTCTCCCTGTGCATCTTGGAGAGAGCAAGGTAGGCATTTCTGGCAGCTGGGCATCAGCAGGCCTTAAAATGGGGCTGTGTTGTGGAGCCAGCCCAGCTGAGATACCCTGAGAGGAGCCCAGTGCTCCTTGCTCCCCTGTGCTGACACGTGAGCGTTTCTCTGGTTTCGGGATGACCCTGGCTGTGTCAGGGGGTGCTACGTGGACACGAGACAGCCGGTCCCATCCCGCTGGGTCCCAGCAGTGCCTCGCAGCAGTCCTGCATCCACGTCAGGATGCTGGCCAAGAGAGGTCCTGCAAGCTGGGGCAGCTGATTTTAAGCTGGTGCAGGTGCCTTCAGGTCAAGGCCAACGGTGTTCCCTCAGGATACAGCAGTCCTGAGGGGTCTCCCTTATTCAAAGAAATCGGCAGACAAATGCACTCTCTGCCAAAAGCCCTTTTACTGACCTGGCAAGAGGGCAGGGGTCTGCACCCACCGAAATGTTTCTCCACCACCTATAAATTTCAGGGGGTTGATGTAGGAATTGTATCAAACATACCATCCATCTTTACACTGCTGAGGTGATTCGATAGGCAGGGGGTCAGAAATACATTGTGTCAGATTGCTGTACTTGAAGCTGATGTCCAGGCCCTGGCCAGGAGCCGTCTCCATGCCCCAAAGCAGCACAAAGTCTTCCTCATGGCTTCCCTGCACAGGGCTGACTCCACACTTGCCCTTAGTTCTTCTGCTAGACTATGGCTAAAGCTTTTTGTCAAGTCACTCTCAGGTCAAGTTAGGCCTGCCAGGTTTTTCTTATGCTAACTGCTGCTAAGTACTTCGGTGAGTCTGTGCTCATTACTTGTTTACTCCTGTGAATTGCTTGTGCTTCCTTCTGTCAAACAAAGGCCTTGTTTCCTTGCCAAAGGTGCCTGAGGCCACCCGCTCCTTGTGGCAGCAGTTGCTTTCCTGTGGAATGTTCTACCTCCCCGAGAGTAAAGAGGGAGCTGGAGAAAGAGCTTGCCAGGCTGCTCTCCATCCTTCCCCAGCACTCGTGGGTCAGTGGAGAAGTCCGAGCTGAGCACAAAGGTGCAAATGGAACAGCCGTGCACAGGAAGGCTCGGTGGGAAGGATGATCCAGGAACCATAGGCCTGGCAGCCTGAGCTTGCTCCAGGGGAAGGCCTTGGAGCAGATCCTCCTGAGTGCCATCCCACGGCACCTGCAGGGAACCAGGGCGTCTGCTGGAGGCTGGGAAAGCTCTGTGGAGGGACGGGGACAGCTGGGGCTCCTGGCAGGGTGTTGAGGGCTTCTGTGCGGGAGTTTGGGGGGTTGCTGCTGGTGGGGTGTTGGAGAAGGAGTTGTGTGGAAGGGGAGAGGTCTAGGCTGGAATTGGAGTCACTTTGAAGGCAGCATCTGTGCTTTGGCACAGCTTTGGTTAGGGAGGGCAGAAAGAATATCTGTGACTTTTCCTCTTCATGCTCCTGATTCTGCTGCAGGGAACAAGAGGGGAGAGCTGCACTTTACTGGCCACTTAGATATCTGTACCAGGGGGAGGATTCGCCCTTTTGCCATCTACTCATTTATCTGGGCTACTTTTGTACCACTGAGTGGACTTTGATTTCTTGAGAGCTTTTATTCCTTAAGAGAATTAGGATATTATCATCCCTTCATAGAAAACCAAAGAATGGCCCTTGGTTTTGCCCTTTTTTTGTGTAGTCTTAGGTTCTGTGAAGTGACCCTCAGTGGATGAGGTTAAGGCAAATGAGTTGCTGCTTTGAGATGGGAAGCAAAATTCCAAATCTTCACCTCCTCAGGCCATCCCAATTAATTTGGGAAGTTTGCAAATTTTTGGAACTACTTGAGTTGAACAATAGGAAGGAAAGCTTTCCTGAACTGAGGATTCTTACTTGCCAGATTCTTCCGTGCCTTGGCCACTAAGGTGTTTTTGTGCAGAAGGCAAGAACTTCAATGAGAAAATAATTTCAGCATGGAGTAAGAGCTTGTGACAGAGACCAAGTGTTGCCAGCAGTTGCTCCAGGTGCTCCTGCCAAGAGCCCCTGCAGGCAGGAGCGCAGCCCCCAATGCACGTGGGCTTTGGCTCCCTCTGGCACAGAAGCCCCCCACGGGCACAGGTCTCTGGGGCAGGAGAAGGGCACCAGAGCTGCCAGGGCCCGGGGGGTGGCAGGTCTGCTTGGGCAGGGACTCTGCCACACCTGCTGATGTCAGCGCTCCCCGGGCCCCAGGGCTCCGAGCAGCATTGGTGCTCTGGCCCACACGTTCCTTGTCTGTGTCACACCCGCGGGTTTAGGATGGCCACCAGCCGGGACGTGTCCCAAGGAGGCCGTGCCAGCTTCTGTGGAAGGCCCCGTGCCCTTCCCAGCACAGCTGCGTCGGCAGCCCTGGGGGCTCTGAGGCCTGGGGGGAGGAGGAGGAGGAGGAGGTGGAAGAAAAGGTGGGGGGGGAGGAAGAGGAGGATGGAGAGGATGAAGGGATGAAGGCCCCGGAGGAGAAGGAGGAGGAGGAGGAGGAGGAGGAGGAGGAGGAGGAAGGAAAGAGGGGGAGGAGGAGGAGGAGGAGGGAAAATGGGGGGGGGATATGAAGGCCCTGGAGGAGGGGGAGGATGAGGAGGAGGAGGAGGAGGATGGGAATGGGGGGGAGGATGAAGGCTCAGGAGGAGGAGGAGGAGGAGGACAGGGGGGAACGGGGGGAGGAAGAGGCTGGAGAGGATGAAGGGATGAAGGCTCGGGAGGAGGAGGGGGAAGGACCGGGAAGAGGAAGAGGAGGAGGAGGAGGATGAAGGAGCAGGAGGAAGAGGATGGAGAGGATGAAGGGATAAAGGCTCGAGAAGAGGAGGAGGAAGGGAGGCGTTGGGGATGAAGGACCAGGATGGAGGAGGAGGAGGATGAGGAAGGAGGGGATGAAGAGATGAAGGCTCGGGAGGAGGAGGAGGATGAGGATGGAGGGGATGAAGGCTCGGGATGGGGGGGAGAGGATGGAGAGGAGGAGGAGGAGGGGATGAAGATCTGGGGGGAGGAGAAGGAGGAGGAAGAGGAGGAGGAAGATGCGGCAGCGGGAAGGGAGGAAGAGCGGGAGGAGGAGGAGGAGGAGGAGCGGGAGGAGGAGGAAGGCCCGGAAGGAGGGACCGGGGAGAGGAGGAGGAGCGGGAGGAAGGCCCGGGAGGAGGAGGAGAAGGAGGAGGATGGAGAGGAGGAAGAGGAAGATGAAGAAAGCAAGGGGATGAAGAAGAGGAGGAGGAGGAGGAAGATGAAGGAGACCCCGGGGGGGAGGAAGAGGAGGAGCAGCGCGAGGAGGAGGAGGATGCGGGAAGGGAGGAAGGCTCTGGAAGAGGAGGAGGAAGATGAAGAGGAAGGCATGGGGATGCAGAGCCGGGAGGAAGAGGATGGAGCCGGGAGGGGAGGAAGGCTCGGGAGGAGGAGGAGGAGGAGGAAGGTGAGGAAGGAAAAGTGGGAACGGGGAGGAAGATGAGGAGGAGGAGGAGGGGGGAGGGATGAAGGTTCCTGAGGGGATCTGGGGGAAAATTCGGGAATTTTGGGGGGAAAATTCGGGATTTGGGGGGGGGAAATCGGGAATTTTGGGGGGAAATTTGGGGATTCCTCCTTTTCTATTTGCTGATGGTTTCAGCCATTCCTAAAGACCCTGTCGGGCTGTCTTAGACACTTGGGGTGAGGAATTCCTTCCAACCTGGGCCACTTTGGGTGGGTCGGGGGCGGCCCCAGGGCAGGGGGCAGTGTGTGCAGGGGCCCTTTGTGACACGGTGCTGCGTGGTCACCGTGTCATGGAACAGGACAGCGTGTCCAAGGGCCCTTTGTGACACGGGGTGACATAGGAGCTGGCGGTGACAAGACCACGCCAGAGTGCTTGGAGCACGCGACGGGACAGGACGGGACAGAGCGGTGCCGTGAGGAGCCCCCGCACAGCGCACTCGTTCGTGTCTGACCCGGAGCTTTTCCCAGGCGTTATTCCTGCAGCTGACCTCGAGGCCAGACCACAGGACTTGCTGACCTGTGGCCTTCCCGAGGCTTCTCTTCTGCAGGTGCCCTTGAGGGCAGACCGTGGGACTTGGTGCCCCGGAGGCATCTCCCATCCCTGCCACCGGTGCCCTCGAGGCCTGACCACAATCAATCCTTGACAGGAGTCTCCTGTCCTTGTGGCAGGAGCCCTCGAGACCAGAGTGCAGGACTTGCTGTCCTGTAGCCTTCCTGAGGCTTCTCTCTTGAAGGTGCCTTCCAGGCACGACTGCAGGACTCGCTGACTCGGAGCTTTTCCGAGGCATCTCTCCTGCAAGTAGCCTCAAATCCAGTCACTGCCATGGAGCAGAGATCCCTGAGAGGGCCCAAGCTGGCCTGGGTGCAGGAGGAGGAAGAAGGCCCTGGGGCTGCCCCAGTAGAGGAGATCAAAGAGGTGTTGCGGTTCAAGACTCTACAGGAGGGTGAGTGGCAGAGCTGAGCTTAGGGTTGGTGCCTGCAGCCAGCTTGGCACCATTCCATCCCATCCCACTGCATCCCATCCCATGGCATCCCATGGCATCCCATGGCATCCCATGGCATCCCATGGCATCCCATCCCATCCCATCCCATCCCATCCCATCCCATCCCATCCCATCCCATCCCCTGAGGACATGCCCACGGACAGGACAGAAGAGGGGCCGGGCAGACACCCCGCAGCGGCCGTGCTCCATCCCCTGGGGCATCCCGGGGCTGTCCCTGCCTGGGGAGCTCAGGGCTGGGCTGTGTTCTCCGGCCTCTCCCGCAGCCCCTCAGCTCTGGCTGCGCTCGCTCTTTGCCAGATGCAGCCGTGGACCGCACACAAGAGCAGGACCCCGCCCGTGGCCTCTTCCGCAGAACAGTGGAGGTACCTGCAGCCATCCCCACCTGGGCTGGGCCTGCTGTCACCGCTCAGCCGAGCACTGTGCTTGGAGCATTCCGTGGAACATCCCTGGCTTCCTGCCCTTCTCCTACACCTGCTTTGCAAATTCATCAAGAGGATTCAGGAGGAAGAGACCAGCACCATGCGCACAGGGCTCAGAGCATATTCACACACCTTCAAAACCAAGACCTCTGCTGCCCTGCTGGATATGCTCATAGAGGAGGGGTTGTGCAATCCAAAGCAAATAAGCAGCCTGTGGCCAGGGTTTGATCCTCCCAGGAATTGCTTGGCCTCCCAAGCCACGCCCGCTGGTCACTGGAAGCCTTTGAGGCCATGGCAGTGTGGTGGGAAGGGAAGCACTTCTCTGGGGAAGCTGGGGACATTCCTCCCTCTGGCAGCTTTCCAAGTCTCCCCGTGCCTTCTCCAGGTGCCCGCCATGGTGAGGTACATCCACCAGTGGCTCATGGACAATCAGTTTGCTGAGCAGAGACTGAACAGGGCCCTGCTGGATCTCACCGAAGAACAGCCTGGTGATGTAGTAATGACACTCCTGTGTGTGGCCCCATCCTGTGACAGGTATGGGGCCACCTGCCCAGAGGGCTCAGGGCTCCCCAGCCCATCAGCCTGTACAGCCTGTGCCAGGTGTCTGACCAACAGAGAGTCCCCAGGGCCCTCTGGCTGCTCCCTTTGCCAGCCCTGGCACCTCAGCCCCCGAGCCTGCTGCCATGCTCCCTCGCTGCCCCTCAGGGGCCTGTCCCCACAGGCCTGGGCTGCCTGGGCGCTGCTGGCGAGGGGCAGTGGGCAGAGGCAGAGCCGGCAGCCAGCTCAGGTCCCCGCTGCTGCCCAGGCCACGGTGCTGTGTCCCAGACCCCCCTGAGACAGAGCTCTAACCCCACAGAGCTGCTTTCACCATGTGGAAGAGCATCATGTGCTCGCCCAGGACTGCCGAGCCAGTGCAGCTGATGCTCCTCAATGTGCTGGGGAGTTGGCCAGAGCACAGCACGTTCACCTCTGATGGGGACAAAACGGGTGTCTTTGTCCTGGCTGTGAGTTTCTGCAACTGGCCTTTGCTGGTCCCAAGGCCACCTGCCCAGCAGCTCTCCATCCTCCTTGCCCCACTGCATCTCCCTGCCTCAGGCGCTGGGCTGAAACCTGGCCTCGGGGCAGCTTCAGGGGCACCAGGCCCGCTGCTCCCCCTGCGTCTCTCCGGGCCTCTCCCTCCCGTGCTCGGGCCCTGCCACACGGACACCTCGGCACTGAGCGCTGTCTCGGGGGGCTTTGTCCTTTGCAGGCAACTGTGGTGATGTGGAAGATCCTCCAGGTGCCCTGTGTCCCACAGATGGTGACGGTGTATTTCCCCCACCTACTTGTGCATCTGCTCTTCCAAGTGTTCTTCAGCACTCTGGATATGCCAGAGGAGGTCGATACCTTCTGGAAGGGATGCCAGCAGCAATACGGCCTTGCCACCAGCCCCAACAGGTACTCCATCCCACTCCTCTGTCCCTGCCACATCCCTGGGCAGGAGCCAGTGCTCCCAGTGTTACCTGGGCTTTGCTCTGCACGCAGGTTTGCAGTGCGGACCCTGAAGTCCCTGCTCTGCCAAATGGAGCACGAGGATGTGGTGCTGGCAATGGAACGCAAGCGTGGCTGGGACACGCTGCTGTGTGCTGACACCCACCACTATGCCGTGGGTCTGCTGGCCAGGTGAGACCCCCTTCTCCCCGCTGCCTCTGACATTTCTGCTCTGTGCCCAGGGTGCCCCACACAGTCCCAGTGGTCGTGGGCCAGAGGGCCTTGTCACCGAGGCACAGCCAAGCAGACTGGAAAAGGCTGGCAGAGGAGGGTACCCACAAGGAGCCGCCTCCCAAATAGCCCAGGGCCCCTTGCAGGATGCTGGGGAAAGACCAGACCTCTGTCAGTCTGTCCTGGGAGAGGTTTGTCCCCCGGCCCAAAGTCTTGGTTACTTTTTCTCCTGCCAGGGAGATATCCCGTGTCTCCATCCCCTTGTGCTCCCGCATCGCTCGCTACCTGCTCCAGCTGCTCAGCACACTGGAGCCACGCTGGGAGCTGCCCGCCCTGGCCTTCCTTGTGGAGGTGAGCCTGATGGCCAGCGCTGCCTCGCTCAGCTGCCTCCCAGCTCTCTGCCCTCTCGTAGCCGCAGCTGCCTGGGACGGGTGCCCGCGCCCTGTGCTGCTGCCTGGGCCCAGCCCTGTGCGGTTCCGGGCTCCTGCCGGCCGGGTCCCCTGTCACTGCCCTGTGCCTTTCAGGTCCTCGAGTGCCTGAACTTGAGTGGAGGCAGTGCTAACAGAGTCCTGCAAATCTTGTCAAGGCACCTGCACAGCAAGTGCAGGGACAGGCGTCGCCTGGCGCTCAGGGCCCTTCTCAAGCTCATTGACAATCCCTCGATGGTGAGAAGGGGGCAGCGGCTGAGGCTGCGCTCGGGAATGCAGTCGCTTGGGCTTTGCTGGGCTTTAGGCACTGGGGCAGCTGCTCCCAGCTCTCCTGCCTCCTGCTTCAGCTGCCCAAGTGCTCCGCAACAGCCCTTTGGCCTCTAGGCCCTGCGGCAGCAGGATGGCGTTTCACAAACTTGTGTTCCACACAGAGTGAAAAAATGTGGAGCCTGACTGAAAGTCTTGTGGAGCTCCTGTGCGACGCAGATGGAGAGATAGTTAGCATGGCTGTCATGCTCCTCAGCTTTATCTCCCGGGACAAGGACATGCTGATAGGCAGCTCCATTGCACTGCGGCTGGTTGAGGCGCTCCTGCCACTCTTTGACCACGTAAGGCTCGCTGCCTCCAGCCACAGCCACTGGCTGCTGCCCGGACACTTTGTGCCCTGTGGATTTCCAGGCCTGAGCCAAGCTGAGCCCCGTGCAGCCAATGCTCAGGTCTTTTTTTCTTCCTTTCATACAGGACAATAGCCAGGTGCAGCTGCTCTCCATCCTGCTCTTCCAAACATTGCTGTCTCTTCCACTGCAAAAGGACAAAAAGGCCCTGAAGACACACGTGCGCCAGAGCCTGCTGCCACTCTTCTTCCACTGCCATGATGAGGATGGGCGTGTGGCACAGGTGAGGACTCGTGGGCTGCTGCTGTCCCCCTGGGAGGCGGCTCAGCTGCCTCCTGCCCTGGCGCCTGCTGGGCTGCAGCCTCCTCCAGGCCTTGGCACAGGGACACAGGTCCTGCGCCCTGGGCTGTGGGGCCATCTCCGCGTCTCTGCTGCTCTCCAGGCTTCTCAGGAAACGCTGCTTTGTGTGGCCCAGTTCCTGAAGAGGAGGGATCTGGAAAAAGTGGTGAAGAAGAAGAAGCTGTGGAAGTTCACCGAGTGCCTGGTAAGGATGGTCTGGAAGTGCCAGCCTCAGGCTGGAGAATCCCCCTGAGCGCGGTGCTCAGTGTGCGGGGCTGGCAGCTGTGCCCCTGCCCGCTGCTGCAGCCAGAGGCGGCGCGGGCTCTTCTCCAGGCTCCTGTGGGCCCGAGCTCACGGCGGTGCGGGCAGGGGAGGCTGGGGCTGGGCGCAGGGAGTGCCCGGTCCAGGGGCTGAGCCCGCGCCAAGCCTTCCCTCCTGCCGCTCTCTCCAGCTGGCAGACGACAGCAGCAGAGCGGCCGAGCACCTGCGCCAGGCCATGCCCTACCTGGAGAGCCCAGAGGAGCCCCTGCGAGAGGCGGCCATCAGGTTCCTGGGTGAGCCGCGAGCCCGGGCTCCCTCCCCGCCCCGCCGCAGCTCGGCCCCAGCCCCGCCTGCTGCCCCGGCAGCGCCATCCGGGCCCGGCGGGGTGGAGCCCCGGCTGGCCTGGGCGCTGCTGCCGCCCTCTCGCAGCCGTGCCCTTGGGCGGCAGCGTGCGGCAAGGGCCCGGCTGAGCCCTGCCGGGCCAGGAGGCCGTGTGGCCACAGGGCTGGCAGCGCCGCTGGCAGGGAGCTGTGCCGCTGGGCCGTGACAGGCTCTGTGTTGGCAGGGATGGCCGGGCGGCAGCTGAGGGGGAAGAAGGAAGAGCTCCAGCTCATCTGTGAGGGTGAGTGAGGGCAGCGGGCTGTCAGCGGGGGCTGGCGGGGGAGCTGCAAGCCGTGCCCCGGCTGCGCAGGGCTCTGCTCCCTGTGCGGACGAGGGGCGGCGTGGGCAGAGCACACGGAGATTTCAGGGCCACCTGGGGGATTCGTGGCCAGCAGCTTCGGGCTGATCCCGTTTGTCCCTTATTCCCTGCTGGCCATGGCCGGAGCCGGCTGGGATGGCCCTGGCAGGGAGGTCTCCTCGGGTCCCCTCAGATCCGGGATCTGACCATGGCTCTGTTGCTCTCTCTTTCAGCCCTTGAAGGCACGGCAAATGACATCAGCGTCGCCGTTGGAAGCCTGGCAATTCAAACGTTGTACATCCTCCAGGCAGTAGAGAGAGCTGGATATTCCCTCTTGGACAGCCTGCATGATCAGCTCCGCAGGGCATGGAGGACACGGCCTCGTCTCTTGGGGCTCGGCTGGCTGCGCTGCCGGAGCTGTGCAGAGTGCTGATCCCAGAGGCTCTGTCTGCTGGGGCCACCTGAGCCAGCAGGAGTGTTTAATTTCTTCAATGTTGTTCTTTCCTTCTTTTTGCTATTCTGTAGGATATAAATATAGGATGTGTTCTAATAGACAGACTCCCAGGATCTTTCTTTTGCTGCCCAGGCTCTGCAGGGCATAGGGGAAGAGGGAGCAAAGGGTGCCTGGGCTCAGCAAGCTGCCCAGGCACATGCAGGCTTGCAGGGAAAATGGCCAGAAGCCTCTTGGCCTTTGGTGGTTCTGCTGAAGCCTTTGTGCTGCCAACAGAGCCGGTGGGCAGGGGCCGGAGTTCCAGGGATCCCTGTGAGACCGGTGCCTGGAGACGGCCACAAGCCCTGTCCCAGGCAGGAACCGCCATCTGTGTCCTCCTGCCCGTGTGTTTCTGGCTGCATTGCTGAGGGCTCCGAGGTGCCTCTGGATGGGGCTCCTCGGGAGCTCCTGTGGGGCTGCGGCGCTGCTGCCGGGCAGGTTGGCCGGGCTGAGTGAGACCCTGAGGGGATGGGGCCACCAAGGGATGAGGGGCTGTGAAAGCCCTGACAGAACAAGGCAGTGGGAAGGCACGGGGGAGATGTGGGAGGCAGTGGGTAACGTTGGCTTGAGGAGGAAAGTGGGTTGGAGCCAAAGAGACCACTCAGCCCAATGTTCATGGGGCAAACAGAGAGCGTTTGTGCTCAAGCCCTTCCTTCTAAAGGGCCTTTGAAAAAGCCAGTCTGGATAATTTCACTGGTCTGATCTCTGCGCCCCTTCAGATTCTGGCCTGTGAAATGCCTGCAGCCTTGGGAGAGATGTGATGGGCGAGGCCCCTGTCAGTCAAAGCAGGGGCTGGTCCATTCAGCCAGTACAAGGCAGCCTGCACTGTGACACACGGCAACAGAGTGCCAGGCACAGCTGCGGGTGCTCCCCATGAACCTCAGCTCTGGGACCACTGTCTGCCCCAAGCTTCAGGGCTGCAGTGGGAGCTGGGCTCTGCCCTGGGGCCATCCTGCAGGGACAGCTGCAAACAGGGAGCATTCCCTTGCCACCAAGAGCCAAGCCAGGGCTGCAGGGCAGCTGCTCCAGCCCGGACGGCACTGTTGGGTGCTGCGCTCTGGGGCTGGGGCTCCCCGCACAGGGGACTGGACTGGTGTGCCAGAGGAGACAGAGAAGCTGCAGCTTCAGCCTAACTGAGGTGGGTGCATGGGCTGGGAAGAGTGGGGAGGCCCAAGGGGATTCACAGAGCTCACCCTGCTGAAAGGACAAGGAAAAGGGAGTGGGAGCTCAGCAGTGAGGAGAGCTGAGGGCTGGAGAGCAGCTCTGAATGCCACTAAAATCCAACCAGACCTCTGAGACATTGCTGCTCCTCAGCCAGTGTCAGGATGAGTCCCTAAGCTGGGGGCTCAGCCTTCCTCGTGGTGAGGCACATCAAGGAAGGCAACAGTGTGATGGAGAGTGCCACGGGCTGGGAACTCACTGGGGGAAAAGAGGGAGCAGTTGGGAAGTAAAATGCAGGTGGGGGAGAGAACTGTTCAGAGAAGGCCTGAGCTACAGCTTGAGCAAGCTGCAAAATGTCATTTGGGGTCATCCCAGATTGATTTCATCTCAGAAAAGTATTGAACAAGTTTATTTTTTGGCTGGTGGCATGTTTTCCCTTGGAGGTGTACACTCTGGAAACTTGAGCTGTGTTGCTGAAATGCTCAAGCAAGTCTGTGCTGCAGGTCACACCATTTCTTCTTGGGCTGATTCTGTCCCGGTGCTGAGCCCAGCAGAGCCCTGGCAGAGCCCAGAGCAGCCTCAGCATCCGCAGAGCCCGGCTGCAAGGAGAGAAACCAGAAAGTGCCCCTCAGCTGAAGGCTCCTGTCCCCTTGTCCCAGCCGCCCGCGGTGCCCAGGCCATGCTGGCCGTGCCCAGAGCGGTGCCCAGAGCTGCCCATCACTGCTGCCTTTGGCAGCAGAGCAGGAGGGCAGGACATGTGCCCAGCCTGCAGCCAGCCACGGCACATCCAGCCCTCAGCAGCTGCCCAGAGCAGGATGCTCCTGTGCTCGCTGCCATCTCCCCAAAGCTCTGATCCCACCATGCCAAGCAGACGGGACCCACCTGACGCCATCCACCGCTGGAAGAAAAGCTGGTCCCAAACGATGTCCTCAGCCTTCTCCAAGGGCACGGCCCATCCACGCCGCAGCTGCTCCCAAGCACTTCCCCATCCAGACTGGACCCCACCTAGAACGCTTCCTGTAGAAAAACACACAACAAATTATTGAAAGTAGATTACAGACAAAAAGGGGAAACAAGAAAAAAGGTCAAAAATCATATCTCTGTCTGGGGTTTGAGGAAGGCCCAAGCCCTGCATGCCAGGGAAAACCCCACCCACGGTGAGGGAAGCCCAGGCTTTCTCCCTTCCCCCTGCACTGCCCCCCAGGTTCTGGAGTCCCACCTCTGCTCCCACCATGGGGGTTGGTTTGTGTCGGGCTGGCTGCCCCAGCCCCAGCCCCAGCCCGGGGCACGGTGGGTGGTGGGGGCTGTTGGCAGGGCCAGGAGCCCACTCCCATTTCGTACCCACCCCAGCCCATGCCCCGAGCCCTGCCAAAAGCAGCTGGGCAGCCGACTGAAGGATCAGCTGCATCCGCCCCAGCAAAGGGGGAACCTTTGGTTCCCGGCCAGGCTGTGCAATGCCCAAATCTGGGAGCATCCCCTGCGTGTGGACTCATCTGCAAATTCCCTGTGGAGCCTGGCTTTGGAGAAGGTGCCAGAATCAAAGTGACGTCATCTTCAGCCTGCCGGTGACCAGGTGGAGCAAGAGGTTGTCATCCTTGATGTCGTCCTCGCTGTCTCCAGCAGCAGCAGCCCCACCTGCTACAGCTTCTCCAGGGGCTCCTTCTCCTTCCCTGGGGCTGAGACCAGGCTGTCAGGGTTCTGCCCAGGGCCCCAGCTGTCAGGGAACCAAGGACAAGCAAAACCAGCTCAGATGGCGGCCACCAGTGCTGGGCAGAGCAGCTCAGCTCCAGCATAAGGGCTGCGTGTTCCCATCTGATGACCCCTGGGCAGTGACACAGGCAGCACAAAAAAGTCTGGGTTCCTGTGCTTCTGATTGCCAATGCGTGTGTGGAGCTGTAACTTACCAGGGCCCTGCATCAGAGTGTGCCTGTGGCTCTTTCCCTTCTTCTAGGGCAGATGAATCTCCTGCATCCAGGGATCACACAACAGCTCTTCTAACGAAGGCCTTTCCATGTCCAGCATGGATAAACACCTCCTGATCAGATCTTGGCACTCTGGGCAGAGACACCAGAACCCGCCGGTCAGTTGGAGAAGGCTCCTGTTGGCTTTGCCCCACTATTCCCGTGCCCAGGCCATGCTGGATGTGCTCAGAGCTGGGCCTAAACTTTCCCATCAATTCCCAGTTGTGGAGGAGAGCAGGAGAGCAGGACATGTGCCCCCTCCTCAGCAGCTGCCAGAGCGGGATGCTCACGAGCTGCTGCTGTCTCCCAGCACTGGTATTGCCCCTGTGGCCAGAGATGAGGATCCACCTGGAGAGAGCCGTTGTGGCAGCGAGAGCTGATGGTCCCAGCTGATGTTCTGGCACCCCCTGAAAGGGTGCTCCCCGCAGACCATCTGGTGCAGCACGATGCCCAGGGACCAGACAGTAGCTGGCTTGCCGTAGTACCAGCCAAAATGCATCCATTCCGGGGGGCTGTATGACCGTGTTCCTATGGAATAGAGATGGGCTTCAGCAGGGGGATGCTGCTGCTCCCAGAGCCTGGCCCCAGCATCCCTGGGCATGCAGGGGCTGCCCCAGTGGCACACGGGGTGACCGCTGCCCTCTCGCCAGCACCTGGGACTTGTGTACAGACTTGGGGTTGGAAAAGAAGCCACTGGTCTTGAAAGAAGGCAGCTGAAGCCCTGGCAAGGCCCAACCATGACAAGGAAAAACCCACTCAGTGCTGGGGAAAACCATGCCTTCATCCTCCCTGCCTGCATTGCCCCAAAGAACATGATGAATCCAAAGCAAACCAGGTGAGTGGAGCAGTCCAAGCCCTTTCTCACCTGCACACCAAACCAGCTGGGGCACAGGTTCTGGCCCCCCCTCTCTGCTACCCCCACCCACGGGTGTTTTTGTTGGGCTGGCTGCCCCAGCCCCAGCCCCAGCCCGGGGCAGAGTGGTGGGCAAAGGCTGCCAGCAGGGCTGGAAGCTGGCTCCCCACCCAGCCCTGCTGAAACGCAACTCGGCTGAAATCTCAGAGCCATCAAGGGCAGCAAAAGGGACAATCCCCAATGCCACACCCAGCTTGGGCTAGGAGATGTTGGGCCATGAGATACCGGCACCGCGAGCACAGCCCTGTGTGGACTCACCTGCAAAGTGAGTGTAGGCTGTGTCTTGCAGGTAGGTGCCACAGCCAAAGTCGATCAATTTAGCCTCCCCGGTGGCCAGGTCAACCAGGATGTTCCCTGGTTTGATGTCCCTGTGCAGGACCCCGCAGCTGGTGCAGTGCCGCACGGCCTCCAGCACCTGGCGGAACAGCTCCCGCGCCACCTCCTCGGACAGGAACCCCCGTGCCCGAATGAAATGGTGCAGGTCCTGAGACCGCTTTGGGCGCTCCAGCACCATCACGATGTCGTTGGGGAGCTCAAGCCACTCCAGCAGCTGGACGACACCGGGGAAGCCAGTGGACACCTTGGCCAGCAGCACCACCTCCAGGGGTGCGCTGGTGCCGTCGGGCTGCGGGAGGAGCACGATGCCGTCAGTGGGGCTGAGGCCGTGCCGGGGCTCGGGAACCCCTCGCCCAGCCCGGGATGCTCTGCGCCCTGCGCTGGCCCCACGCCCGCTCTCCCTCGAGGCGTCCCGGCGGCTTCCACCCTGCCGGGCCCCGGCTCATCCCCGCCCGGCACGCCCCGGCTTCTCCCGCTGGCCCCGCTCACTCACCAGCTCGCCCCAGTGCAGGACGCGGTTCTGTGGCACCCTTTTGATGGCCACCTGCAAGCCAAGAGAAGCAGCGGGCTCAGCTCGCCGCCCGCCCTGCCCAGCCCCATCCTCCTCCTCCTCCTCCTCCTCCTCCTCCTCCTCCTCCTGTTCCTCCTCCGCCCCCTCCTCCTGCTCCCGCTGCCGGCCCCGCCGCTCACCGGGGCGCCGTCCGAGAGCCGCGTGGCCGCGAAGACGCTGCCGAAGCCGCCGCGGCCCAGCAGCGAACCCAGCCGGTACTGCTCCTGCAGGCCCTGCTGCGCCTTCCCTGCCGGCGGGACGCGGCTGTCAGCGCTCGGCCCGGGGCCAGGAGCGGCCCCCGAGCGCCCCTCAAGCGCCCCGGGCCGGCCATCCCCAGGCGTTCGCTCCTGGCAACGGGACAGCGGCGGCTCGGGGCCGGCGGCCGCGCTGCCGAGCGGCGGAGCTCGGGCCGGGGAAGCCGCAGCGGAGGCGGCGGCAGCGGCTGCGCCGCCTGTGTCCTCCGCGGGGCCCGGGAGGAGCCGGGGCCGGGGCCGGGGCCTGTTTGCTCTTTCCAAGAACCTTTCCTGGAGAACGAGGTGCAGCTTCTGTCTCAAGATGTGCCACCAGCTGCAGCTTCTCTTGGCATTCCACACCGTGTGTGCAGCACAACTCTTGCAGCAAAGCAGGACAAATGTTTGAAGAACTTGGCAGCTTGTTCTTTCTTTTCCTTGTGGGCTGGGCAGTTGTGCCATTGGTAAGGATTTCATTGTTATTGTTCTACCCTAAGAAAACATGATGGGCTACCAGGAATTGTTAGGGAGCACAAGCCTGACTGAATGCAGAGAAAGAATCTGCAGAGCCTGCAGCCAGAAATGGAGAGCTGTGTGATCATCATTGCAACATCCCCATGCACATCTTGAAAGTGATCTAGAAGATGAAAATGGGCTGACAGAGGGAGTTTGTTTCTGTGTTTAGTTTAGATGCTTCTACATCTCATGCACTGATATAAATCAGGAGTTCAATCAGTTCATGGAAAGCACCAGAACAAGCTGGAGCTCTCAGGAGATGACTGAAAGAATCTGAAAAGAAGAAATTCAGGCGATGACTTGGTCGACTTTGTCTGTAAGAAGTGTAATTTTTCCCTTATAATTTGTAATCCATCTCCTCTTCAATTATCTTTTGGAAAAAGGCCATTTTCACCCCAGATTCCCCATGAAATGGGTAGCCTGAGCTTGTGGAAGTGCCTGAAAGATGCCCTGTTCCTCTGCAGGGTCACAGAGGCTGAAACAGGAGCAGGAGCCCTCTCTGGGGAAGCCTCCTCCGAGCTGGAATTTGTGCCGTGCTGGGAGAGGAGGAGGAGGAGGGGGAGAACGCTGGGCGCTGTGTGGCAGGAGCAGGAGGTTTGGGCCGCAGGACATTCCGTCTGCGCCGCTGCCCCGCAATGGGCGGGAACGCTGTGGGGAAGACTGGGGGACACTGGAGCGGACTATGGATGCCACTGGGGGGAACTGGAAAGGCCTGGGAATGAACTCAGGTGTACTGGGAGGGATTGGAGGGGCACTGGGGTTGTACTGGGGATGAACTGGGGATGCACTGGGCTGTACTGGGAGGGACTGGAGGGGTTGAATGGGCTGTTCCCGCCTCCACTGCCTCCCATTTGCTGAGGCTCCTGCCCATCATCACCCACAGCCAATCATCGCCAGGGATTGTGGCTTTGGGGGCGGTGCCTGGAGTCAGTGCTGTCTTTTCTTTTGCCTACAACTCCCATCATGCCTCGCAGCCCATTAGAGCCCCATTGGAGCCGGGACTACAACGCCCGTCATGCCCCGCGCTCCACAGACCCCCCCCCCCCCCCCCGGTATCCGCCCCCATCTGTGCCGTAAGTGTCCCCCAGACCCTCCAGGATCCCCGAGTGACCCTCAGCGGCCATTTGGGACCCCCCACAATTTTACTGGCAAAGTACAAAAAAGCAAGAAACTTTGGAAAAGGATTTAATACAACATCCAATCCAACATAAAACACCCTAGAATTAACTTAATTCACTCAGCCCATTTAACCTGGAAACCTTTAAACACTTTAGTTGTTGAGGTACCCAAAAAATGTTCCATAGAAAGAGCATGAGAAGGAGAGGAAAGAGAGAAAGATGCAAAGACAGAAGCTCCATAGAAAGACACGCACGTGGCTCCCAGCTCCTGGCGTTCCAGTGTGGGTGAGACACAAACCCCAGGAGAAGGCAGAGTCCATAGCAGGGGCTGACCTTGTGCTCTGTGTTTTAAGGCCCTGGGCCTTTGTGGGCCTCCCCCAGGTGGGATTTCTGATTGCTCGGGCAATCAGGGCTGGGTTAGCGCTGTCCCCTCTGTGTGACTGATTGACAGCTCAGCCCAAGGTGTCCTGGGACATCGATCTCATCCAGCCTCTGACAGCGACCACGGTGACACTGGGGAACCTCATGGAGCCATGGGTCAGTTGTGACAATGCAGGTCCAAGGACACCATGGTGACACTGGGGAACCTCATGGAACTGTGAAAAACACATTCACTCTCCTGTGAAAATTTACAAAGTTTAATAAAGGACAATAGGAGACAAGGACCATAGAGCAAAGGTTAGTTTGGCTGGGTGCATCTTGACACTCAGCCAAGAGCACACCCTTCTCTTTGGGGATTCCCCTTAAATGCCTTTTCTATTACATCAGCCTGTTGCATATTCATAGACTCTTATGCATACCCATTAACTAATTTACATTTTCCAGGAACTATTTGACATGGCCCCTCCTCGGGTCTGCCTTTTTAGAGCATGCCTGTTTCTTGGCTGTGGTTTTGGCTCCTTCTCTTTATCACTTCCAGTCCGGGTCCCGGCCCACGCTGCCTTCAGACGGTGAATGCTGATGGTTGGCAGATCTGTACAGGCGTCCTCATCCTGTGTTCACTGGATGTTATCCCATCCAAGCAGGCATTTTAACACAAGCATAGCTATTTCACTACTATACCTAAGCTTAATTAACAGCAGAAATACAAACTATATCTTTGTAACAAAGTGATTTTAACACCACACCTATAAAATCCATGGAAAAGGTCTGGACTGTTTGACTGCCTTGGCCTTTGGGGGGCCACCTGACAGGTCCAGCTGACCTTGGCATGTCGAGGGCTGCTTCTCAGTAGTCCCTGAAGCACTGGGGCCCTGTGCTTTCCTTCCTGTGCAAAGAACTGTCCCTCTTTCCAGCTGTCCATGGCCAAAACTGGGATTCCTTCTCCAAATTTCCTTATATGCAAAGATTGTTCCCAGATGAAATCTGCCAGGACAGACAGGTCTGGCTGGCTTGGCTACCCCGAGTCCACCTCTCATCTGCCTTTGAAACACTGGAATCATGTGCTTTTCTTTCCAATGGAAAAAAAAAAAGCACCTTTCACATCCAAGTCCCCATGGCCAAAGTTGGGAATCCACCTCCAGATTTCCCATATCCAAGGATAGCTCCCAGACAAAACCTCCTGGAAGATACATGTCTGGCTGGCCTTGGCTTCCTGAGGGCTGGCACACATCTGCCTTTGAAACACTGGGGCTCAGTGCTTTCCTAATGAAAAGAACTCTCCTTCCTGCCCAGGTGCCCACAGCCAAAACTGAGATTTCACCTCCAAAAATCCCTGGATGCCCTGCTCCCCTCGGGCTCAGGTGCTGAGAGCTCTGCAGCCCCTGCTGCCATCCCATCTGCCCAGGCCAGCACAAGAGCCCCGGCCTTGGGGCCCTCCAGAGCTGCTCCTGCTCCAGGCCCAGGGCCCATCCCAGAGCTGGGGCAGCCACAAAGCTGTGCCCATTTCTGTTCATTGCTGCTCTGATGGGGATGGATCCTCAGCCCCTTGGAGGTTGGTGATGAATTTTAATTGTCCTGAGTCCTCTCCTTTCTTGAGCCCTTCTGTTGAGAAATTCAGTGACAAAGGCTCATTAACATTTGTTCAAAACACCCACGCAAGACAAGCCCATGGGAATAATTCAAGTCTTCAATACTTCTGTGGTCAATTAGACAGATTTCAGAAGTGTATTCAAAGTGAATCTACTATATTGAAAAGAATGAAGAGAGAATTGTTTTGTCCTGTTTATTTTTCTTTTCCTGTTTATAGATTGATATCAGCAATCCCCAGTTGATATTGATCCCCAGCACCTCCTAATGCAGTCTGAACAGATATGAAATTCAAGACCCTCCATGGCTGACAATCAATCACACCTTGTCCCTACCCCCATCCCACCATTTCCCTCATCCAAGCCCTGGCACTCAGAGCAGCTGAGGAATGGAGTCACATCCAGGGCTGTCCCCAGGGCTCAGGACTGGGGCCAGGTCAGTGAAATCTCTTTATTGCTGCTCTGGACGAGGCCATCGAGGGCACCCTCAGGCAGTTCCCAGGTGAGCCCAAGCTGTGTGGGAGTGTGGCTGTGCTGGAGGGCAGGAAGCTCTGCAGAGGGATCTGGACAGGCTGGAGCCATGGGCCCAGGACAATTGGATGAGGTTCACCAAGGCCAAGGGCCGGGTCCTGCCCTGGGCTCACAACCACCCCAAATCCCTGGCTCTGCCCTGCCCCTGATCCCCACAGCCTGTCCTGTTTCCTCCATCCCTGCATTGCCAGGGACTTTCTGGGACAAGGCAGCTCTGCTCTGGGGATGGAGGGAGGTGCAAGTGCCACCACTGCAGTGGGAACCAGAACTCATCGGTTTTGTGTCCTTTGGGAGTCAGGAACTGGTGGCACTCAGAGTCACAGGAAGTTTCTCTTCATGGCCAACATAAAATATGTAAATGTGATCAAATTTTAAGAAACATTGAAACTCTTCCCGCAGAAATGGGAGACATCCCAGCAACATCTGACATGTCCAGCATTCACAAGGGATTTTTGTAGAAAACCAATTTTACACAAAGATGATGTTGTGATAGATATAGAAACAGTTAAGTTGTTGTATCATGATGCTCTGTGTGAAGTGGGGATAAATCAGCCTGAACCATGCCTGGTCTGCAAAGCTGTCAGTGGTGGATGGAGAAGGGGGTCAGGCTGCTTTTGGGGTTGAGGAAATGCTGAAAGCAGCCTGACTCATTTCATCTCCTCCTGTCCTGGGATGAGGAGCCCCTCAGCCTTCCCTGCTCCGGGCTGGACAAGCCCAGCTCCCTCAGCCTCTGCTCACAGCCCAAGGGCTCCAGCCCCACCTTGGAGGCCCTTCCCTAACCCTGCTGCAGCTGCAGGGGGGACCCAGCGGGACAGGGACCCTGCTGGGCACAAGCAGGGGAGACTTCTCTGGGGGGGAAATGTGAGCGGGGCTGGGGCAGAGTGACCAACCCAGTGACCTCACAGAGCCCCACTGTGATGTCACAGTCTGCTCTGTGATGTCACACAACTGCACTGTGATGTCACAGCCCACTCTGTGATGTCTCTCTACCACACTCTATGATGTCAGAGTCTGCCCTGTGATGTCACAACCTGCTCTGTAATGTCACATCTTAGCCTGTGGTGTCACGGACCACCCTCTGATGTCACACAGCTGCCCTGTGATGTCAAGGACTGCTCTCTGGTATCACACAGCCACTCTGTGATGTCACACAGTCCCCTCTATTACGCCTTAGCTGATCAGTGACCTCACATAACCCACTCTGTGATGTCATAGCCCACTCTGTGATGTCACAGCCCTCTCTGTGACCTCACTCAACCTGTTCTGTGATGTCACACAGCCCCTTGCTGACATCGCAGCTGCTCTGTGCCTCTCTCACACACAGCCACGGCGGTGCCTCTATGACACAGCCCCCTCTGGGACATCACACAGCTCATCTGTGACATCACGGCCATTCCCTGAGGTCACTGCTCCCTCTCTGGGACATCCCCCGGTGTCACCTTTGGGACAGAGGGGATAGGTGGGCTCCAGGCGTATTTGGGCCCCTGTGCCTGCAGCCCCCAGCGCCCGGAGGTGCCCAGCAGCTCCCGCAGGCTGCAGGACCTCCGCGCCACCCCCGACAACCACAAGTGTCCGTCCTCATCCCGGCGGAGCTGGCACCGCTTGGAATCCCGGCCAGAGCGCGGCTGTGGAGCGACCGCCGGGCTCAGTGGGGCGGGGACCCCCGGGAGCCCCCAGACCCTTCCTGCCCCGTGGGTGCCCGCGTCAGCAGAGGTGAGGCAGAGGGGGTGGCGTGCTGTCCCCAGGCATGCCAGAGTGTCCCCATGGGTGTCAGGCTCTCCCAGTGGATGACAGGGTGCCCCTATGGATGCCAGGCTTTCCAATGGCTGCCGGGCTGTCCCCGGCGATGCTGGGCTGTCCCGTGGGTGCCACACTGTCCCCCCACCCTTGGCTCACCTGTCACGGCTGCAGACCTGTCCGGGGCTCTGCCTCTCCTCCTCGGTGATGGGCAGCAAGTCCAGCATGGCCAGGCTCAGCCCCTGAGCAGCAGGCCTCGGCCAGAGCTGACTGACAGCGCGAATCCTGGGCACTGCGTGAGCAACACCATTGGTATTATTTACCTAAAATACATGACAATGATGCTTATGCCAGCTCCGTATAACCTGGTGTAGTTATCTGCAAGAAATGTATCATTTGAAGGAACTTTCCCAGTTGACATGAATAGAGTCTTTTTTGTAGGGTATTTTAGGGGAAAACCCTCCCATTCGAGGTCTGGGCTCTGGCCAAACCCTGGTCCCTGCTGGTCAGGACGTGTGCTATCAGATCCAGGAGTTCCTGTGCTAAAAATAGAATCAAGTCACTTTGAGTTACTGATTTGGGCCTATAAAAACTGGACTCACTTTTGGGGTGAATTTGGAGAGCTCACCTATGGGTGGATGCACAGTGCAGGATTTTGCCAGTTGCTGGGAAGGATTCTCCAGATCCTCACTGTGAAACGGGGCTCCCCAGCGACTGCAGACTCTGGATGGTGGTAAAGTATTTAGGCAATTGGTGATGTATCTTTGGCAATCATGCTCCTTTCTCTCCCACAGTAATGGTTAGGTGTGTAATAAAAAGGTCTTTGTTCATTAAAACGAACATTGAAAGAAAATAAGAATTTAAACTGAATAGAGAATTTCAGACTGCGAGAAGAGAAAGAGGAAAAAAAAAAAAAGGGGGGGTGGTTTGATAAACAACAAGTATTCTGCTTAAGAATTGTGCAAATGCAGCTAGCACAGAAGACTGTGTAACTAACTATATACAAGCTAACTTTTAGGCCAAGGACAACCGGCAAAGAAGATAAGGAGCCTTCATCCCTATGACCACCAAGGGCAGAGAGAAAAAGGACCCCCTAGCAACCAATTGCACCGGCGCAGAGTACATCGAGAGAAAATACGTCAACTGAAAAAAAGGGGGGACTATAAAAACAAAAAGGTCAAAGGGGGAAGGCGCGCCGTGGCAGAGTGGAGACTCCCCGGCCGCCCAGCGCTGTTTTTTTGCTTAATACCGCTTGCTTAATAAATTCTTGTTAATTGATTTATCTATAATTAGCCTCCCCAATTGAATTTGTCCATAACAAATTTGGTGCTGTGACTCGGATAAGGGCAAACGGGCAGGAATTCCTAATCAGGGAGGCGCCCCGCTGCTTTTTCAGCGGCCCTGGTGCAGGCTTTTCCTTCTCGGGCCCTTACCGACGAACCTAAATTCGGTATTAAGCAAAAGGGATACCGGTAACCCCATAATCTTTGTGCACGAAGCCCGGGCGAAGGCGCAGGACAGCGTGAGTATAAAAGTGGGATCCGCTCGGTTGGGGTTGGGATCCCAGGACATAACGTACGAGACGTCCTTTTAGGACGAGGCAAGTGTGGACCTCTAAGTAGTGCAGTTTCCAGACCCCGAGAGGGGCTGGGCCACGAACAGGGGGCCGCGAGTGTGTGTGTGTGTGAAGGTGTCCTGGAAGATGGGACAGAGGAAAAGCAAGCCCTCTGATTCCATGGGGACGGGGACCCCGGTAAAGTTTCCCCAGATACCACCTGACAGTCTGTTAGGTTTAATAATAAAATCTTGGGATGAATACCCTTCAAGAAAAGGGAAGGATAGGGCAAAAATGATACATTATTGTATGGAAGTATGGGGAGGGAAACAAATCCGTGGTGATAATTTATTTTGGCCAGTGTTTGGAAGCTTCGAGGACTGGATTTGCCAGGCATTAAACATTTATGTAAATTCTAAAGAACCTTTTGATATGGAAGAGAGCAAGTACGCTGCTCTCTGGATAGTGGGGGAAACAAGAGCAAAACTTTTTGCCTTAAGCACCCAGGGAGAAAAAGAAAAAAAAAAAGAAAAATAAAAAGCCTGAGGAGGTTCCAACTGCACCCCCTCTACCATACATACCTCCCCCTCCTCCACCTCCACCAGCACCACCAGTAGTCTACCCCAATTTAGATCAAGGGGGGGATTTTGAAAACCAGGAAGTAGAAATCCTGGAACCGGTCCCTGAGGAAAATCGTCGTGTTACTCGTAGCCTAACAAGGGGAAAAGCGAGAGGGAAAGGCAAGCTCTATATCCATTAAGGGAAGTAGCTTTGGGAATGATCCCTAATCCTAATGCTGGTCAGCAGGGACAACCAGCCCAAATTCCGGGAATAGGTTATGTGGAGGTACCTCTTAATTCAGGAGATGTGAGGGAGTTCAAGAAAGAAATGGGACATCTATTGGAAGACCCCCTTGGAGTTGCAGAGCGGGTGGATCAGTTTCTGGGGCCCAACGTGTATACGTGGGACGAAATGCAGTCAATACTGGGGATTTTATTCACATCTGAGGAGCGAGGGATGATCAGGACAGCTGGTATGAGAATTTGGGATAGAGACCTTCAGGCAGGACCCCAAGCAGATACTAAATGGCCTTTACAGCGTCCTAATTGGGATAAGCAAGATCCCCTGCATAGGACACATATGGCAGACTTAAGAACAATTCTTATCCAGGGGATCAGAGAATCAGTCCCTAAGGGGCAGAATGTGAATAAAGCTTTTTGTGAGAGTCAAAAGAAAGATGAGGACCCCACGGAATGGTTAGGACGGCTCCGGAGATCTTTTCAGCTGTACTCCGGAGTAAATCCTGACACTCCGGAAGGACAGATGTTGTTAAAGACCCAGTTCGTGGCCAGAGCCTGGCCTGATATTAGGAGAAAATTGGAAAAGATTGAGGATTGGCATGGTAGAGGCCTGGATGAATTGTTGCGGGAAGCTCAGAAAGTGTATGTACGGAAAGAGGAGGAAGGACATAGGAAACAAGCAAGAGTGATGATGGCTGTGGTACGTGAAGGGCAGAGGGGCACGCTTAGTCAGTTCCAGGGAAGTAAGCCAAAGGGTCAGAAGGTAGAAGAAGGGAGAAGAGAAAAGGAGAGTGGACAAGGAAGCTGCTTTTATTGTGGTAAGAGAGGGCATTTTCGCGGGAATGCAGAGAAAGGTTGGCAGATGAAAAGCAATTCAAGGAAGATTGAGGGGGTCAGGGGCTCTATTTGCTGGGGACCCAGGAAAAAAACAGAGCCCCTGGTAAAACTAAAAATTGGTCCCCAGCAGCAAGAATATGAGTTTCTTGTGGACTCAGGAGCTGAGAGATCAACGGTTCAAACCCTTCCCTCAGGGTGTAAATTATCAAGAGAAACAATACAGGTAGTTGGGGCAAAAGGGGAAGCCTTTAAAGTGCCTGTAATCAAAGACGTGATTTTTGAAACCAGCTCCAAAATAGGTATAGGGTCACTGCTATTCGTTCCAGAGGCTGACTATAACTTACTGGGACGAGATTTGATGATTAAATTAGGAATTAGAATCGACATAAATGACAAGAAGCTAAATATTAAATTATGTCCTCTTTGGGTAGAGGACGAACAGAAAATTAACCCTGAAGTGTGGTATACCCCAGAAAAAGCAGGCCGATTGGACATAAAACCTTTTGAGATAATATTAAGAAATCCTGAAGTCCCAGTTAGAGTTAAGCAGTACCCAATTCCAAATGAAAGAAGGAAAGGGGTCAAACCTGAAATTGAAAGATTAAAAGCACAAGGGTTATTAGAACCCTGCATGTCTCCTTTTAATACTCCTATCCTTCCTGTTAAAAAACCCGATGGGAAATACCGTTTGGTACATGACTTACGAGAAATTAACAAAAGGACTGTAGAAAGATTCCCTGTAGTAACTAACCCTCATACTTTATTAAGTCAATTAGGCCCCGAAAATCAGTGGTATAGTGTTATAGATTTAAAGGATGCATTTTGGGCATGTCCCCTTAAAGAAAGTTGTAGGGACTGTTTTGCCTTTGAATGGGAAGACCCAGACACCCACAGGAAACAACAACTCCGTTGGACGGTACTCCCACAAGGGTTTACAGAGTCCCCTAATTTATTTGGCCAGGCACTGGAGCAGCTGCTTACAGATTTTCAGTTGAGAGAAGGGGCTGTCCTGATTCAGTATGTAGATGACTTGTTAGTAGCTGGGAAAGAAGAGGAAATTGTCAGGGAAGAGAGTATAAGATTACTCAATTTTCTAAGCTTGAAAGGACTCAAAGTGTCAAAATCCAAATTACAATTTGTGGAAAAAGAGGTGAAATATCTCGGACATAGACTGAGTCAAGGAACGAAGAAACTAGACCCAGAAAGGGTTAAGGGAATCTTAGCTATGCCAGGGCCAAGGACAAAGCGGGAGGTTAGACAGCTGTTAGGATTGTTTGGGTACTGTAGACAATGGATAGAGGGATTTAGCAGGAAAGTAAAATTCCTATATGAGAAACTAACAAAAGAAGGCTTGCTTAAGTGGACTCGGGAAGGTGAGGAAAAACTACAGGACCTCAAGGCAGAATTAGTAAATGCACCGGTTCTCAGTCTTCCTGATTTAAAAAGGCCCTTTTATAATATAAAACCAGGTGATAAGGTGTTAATAAAAACCTGGAAAGAAACCTCACTAATCCCAAACTGGGAAGGCCCCTATGTTGTTTTACTTACTACAGAAACTGCAGTCAGAACCGCCGAGAAGGGATGGACACATGCGAGCCGAATAAAGGGACCGATTACTGCTGCTGCTGCCGAAGACCCCTGGAGAATAACCAGCCAACCCGGAGATCTTAAGGTCACATTTAAACGGACTTAATGGACTCAGTAAAAATTGTACAAACCAGCTGGTATAGTGAGATATTGGATTATGGATATCCTATAACTGATGATTTTAGAGTCTATTGTACAAATAAGGATTGTGATTGTTACCCTTTTGTATGCTATATTTGTAAAATCTGCCAGGAACGGTGGTGGGTCCATAGTTATAGAGGTACCCCTCCTAGGGGTATTTGTAAAGGGTGTTATCAATTAGAAAGAGAACTGACAAAGTCAGTCCTAAAGATTGGAGAAGAGAACGGGACCCTACCAAGGGAATCCCAAGAGTGGTGGGAGGTGTTTACTAAGGGGGCTAGGCCTGAAAATTGTTGTTACCACTCTAATGAACCAATTCCCCTAATTGTTCAAATTATAAAAGGGAATTGCCGGAAGACTTTACCTGGAATTCAGTGTAATTCACCGCAAGTGAAGGATAAGAATTGGGAATCATTCAAAAAGAGGCAGCAAAAACAGAGTAAGGGTCCTCCTGAAGAATATCCTTGCTGCCGAGAAGATGGTACACCTCGCGGCTCGAAGCAACCGGGTCGGCGAGCGAGGCAGAGGGATAAGAAGCAGTGGAGGAAAAAGCCCTCAAACTGGGACAATTCAAAGGTATTTCAAGAACTGCCTCAAGGGTACTGATCTCCCAAGGGTAAAGGTGAGCCCGGCAATAACATGTCAAACCAAACAGTGGGAAGGGGGAAATAATGATAATCAAGTTCTGGGGCGGTTTGGACTCCACCCTTGCTGGCAAATTCTGTACATATTAGTTATATGTTGTACCTGGCCTGTACAAGGGGACTATGCACACCAGCCATTTAATTGGACTCTGACCAAAATAGACCAAGGGAAAGTTGTTAAGCAAAATGCCACCACTGTAGCTCCTACTTTTTTAGTTACTAATGAGGACTTGGTGAACTCTGTGTGGGGATGGAGTAAACCTGACTTCCACGCTATCTATTGGTGTCCTAGCTCCAATCCTGGGAGGGGATATTGTAATTACCCTGGTGAATATCTGTGTGGATATTGGGGCTGTGAAACCATAGCAACTGCCTGGGCTGTCACCCATCCAGATAAATTTTTACAGGTCTCATGGTATCCTAAAGGATGCAAAGTTCCATGGTATGGCACTCAAGGAGAAATTCTGTATATGGGGAATTGTAGGTCCTTGAAAATACAGGTGCTCAACCCCCTGGACCCAGGATGGCTGGTAGGAAAAACTTGGGGAGTAAAGTGTTGGGAACCGGGTAAGGATCGTGGAGGGTACATTCAAATAAAAAAGGAAATCCTACCACATGATCCTCTACCCATAGGCCCTAACTCTGTAATTGCTGAGGAGAAGTTAACCGAGACAGCTATAGGGACCAGTGACACCACAATGCCCGGAAACGAGACCCTCATACTCCCGACCCCGGATCCCCAGCAAAGTACCCTTTGGAACTTATGCAGGCAGCGTACCAAGTCCTCAATGTAACACGACCTAACATTACTGAACAATGCTGGCTGTGCTTTGATATTAAACCTCCTTTCTATGAGGCAGTAGGGCTCAATGAGAAACCCAAGCGAGTTAATGGGAGCAATCCGCCACAATGTAACTGGAAAGACCCCCAAACCCAAGGGATAACGTTAGCAGCAGTAACTGGAAAGGGACGATGCATAGGGAGAGTCCCGTGGCAAAAGAAACATTTGTGTAAAACAGTCAGTAAAGCACAGCATAAGGGTAACCCGGCAAAATGGTTGATTCCAGCCAAAAATACTAAATGGATATGCTCCAGAGGGGGGCTTACACCCTGTATTGCTCTTGACCTATTCAACGAAGTCTCTGAGTTTTGCATACAAGTGGTAATAGTCCCTAAAATCATTTATCATCCTGAGGAATATGTGTTTAATGCTCAAGTCACTTCTGAACATCACTTATCAAAAAGGGAACCCTTCACCGCCTTGACAGTGGCTACCCTAATGATTGTAGGTGGAACAGGTGTTGGCACCGGGGTGGCATCATTAGTAAAACAGAATCAAGAATTTAATTCCTTGAGGATTGCTGTAGATAAAGACTTAGCCCGCATTGAACAGTCGATCTCAGCCCTTGAAAAGTCTGTAAGATCCCTGTCAGAGGTAGTATTAGAAAATCGTAGAGGATTGGACTTAATATTCTTGCAACAGGGAGGATTATGTGCTGCCCTTAGGGAGGAATGCTGTGTGTATGCAGACCACACGGGAATTGTGAGAGATACAATGACTAAACTAAGGGAAGGCCTCGAACGGAGAAAGAGGGAGAGAGAGTCACAGCGAAGCTGGTATGAGACTTGGTTCAACAGCTCCCCTTGGCTTACCACGCTACTATCAACCCTTGCAGGTCCTGTGATATTGTTGTTACTAGGTTTAACTTTCGGACCTTGCATTTTTAATAAAATCATAGACATTGTAAAAGGAAGACTAGAAGCAGCTCATCTAATGCTTATTAGGGAGAGGTACGAAGCATTGCCCAGGGACTCAGAAGTAGATGAAACCCTGGTCTTAAGCCACCAAGAGTTAAAGTGTTTTAATGAACAAATTGGTAAAGAGAAAGAGGAGGGATTGTAATAAAAAGGTCTTTGTTCATTAAAACGAACATTGAAAGAAAATAAGAATTTAAACTGAATAGAGAATTTCAGACTGCGAGAAGAGAAAGAGGAAAAAAAAAAGGGGGGGGTGGTTTGATAAACAACAAGTATTCTGCTTAAGAATTGTGCAAATGCAGCTAGCACAGAAGACTGTGTAACTAACTATATACAAGCTAACTTTTAGGCCAAGGACAACCGGCAAAGAAGATAAGGAGCCTTCATCCCTATGACCACCAAGGGCAGAGAGAAAAAGGACCCCCTAGCAACCAATTGCACCGGCGCAGAGTACATCGAGAGAAAATACGTCAACTGAAAAAAAGGGGGGACTATAAAAACAAAGAGGTCAAAGGGGGAAGGTGCGCCGTGGCAGAGTGGAGACTCCCCGGCCGCCCAGCGCTGTTTTTTTGCTTAATACCGCTTGCTTAATAAATTCTTGTTAATTGATTTATCTATAATTAACCTCCCCAATTGAATTTGTCCATAACAGGTGCTTGCTGACATTGGCTTGTTGCTAAAGCCAACTGATATATTTATTGAATATGTCATTTTACTTTTGTGTTGTCTTTATGTTCATAGTAAAATAAGACCATTCTTTCCATTGGTGTCTGTGTTCTTTAAATCTCCCCTCTTGATTGGCAGAACACTTTCTAATAGCCAGATTGTGTTAGAAGTTTTCTATCTGGCTGATTCAGTATCAGTTGGGCAGCCGGGGGATGAGGACAGCCGGCAGGGACAGAGGCGCAGGGCAGGGACACCGTAGGACAGCCTGGGCTGCAGAGGGCACAGGCATGTGCAGCAGCTGCAAGGCCCTGACAGAGCCAACCTGTGCAGCACTTTGGCCGTGGCTGCTGGCCCTGGCTCCAGGAGGGGACAAGTGACCCTTGCAGGCCTGGGGCCTCATTGCCTCCTTGTCCCTGCTCAGCAGCCTGGCAGGGGCCGCCCCATGGTCCTGCCCTTGGCACTGCACATCCCCACATGCCAGTGCCCATCCCGGGAAGAGCCCTGAGCAAGGAGGGAGGGACAGGATCTGCCTTGCCAGGGGCTGGGGCTCAGCCTTGGCCCTTTGCATTCCTGAAACACATCCAGGTGTGCTCAGCACCAGAGACACCTTTGCCCTGTTTCTCCCCACCTGTCATCACTACCTCCAGTGTTCTGCTCTAACTGGAACCTGGGGACACTTTCTCAGTCACGTCCCTCAGTGGGACCCATTAAAACTTCAAGAAACTTTGGTGTTTAAATTTAACTTTGAGTTCTTGAGAAGTTTTTTGAAGACACTCTCAGGGACTGAGTCTGATGTAAACAACACCAAAGCCCCAGAGGGTCATTAAAGTCCTGGTGCTGTGTCTGTGCTGCTGAGCTGGGATGGGCTCCTGGCACAGAGGCAGCTCCTGGCAACCAAGAAAAGCTTCAAAAAGACATTTCTCCTGAGGAGCAGCTCCTCTCCCAGCCCAGCAGTGCTGGGGCACAGCCCAGAGGCACAGAGAGCTTCAATCAGTCAGGGCTGGGAAGGTGCTGAGAAATGCCTGGGGCAGAATCACTGCCAGCCCTTGGCACAGGAACCTCTGGCTGCAGGACAAGGCAGCTGCAGCTCCTGCAGTGATCTCCTCAAGCTGGAACATCCCAATGCCCACAGACCCTGTGAGTACATTCTCTGATTCTCTCTTGTGCAGAGCAGCCAGGGGTGCCCAGGGCTGTCCTGCAGAGCAGGGTCCTGCAGCCCAGGGCACTGTGCTGGGCCAGGGACTCTGCTGCCTGCCAGGGGCAGCTCTCAGCCAGCCCTGGGAGCTGCTCCCAGCACTGGGGGACAAGATCTGGGTGGCAGGAGACAGCTGGTAGGATTTGGAAGTGTTCTTGTTGTGTGGTGAGGATGCTGCATTGTTCAGGACTGCTCCCAGAATGACATTTACCTCCAGGGTGTTTCCTAGTAGATGAAGTGATGAGCACAGCAAGGCAGGGGCTGCATAAAAAAGAAAAATCCTGCTTTTTAAATCTACATCTCTGGGTGGCATGAATGGGAAATTGCACTTAGATATTCATCTCTTTGTTCATGTTGTGAAAAAAAAAAAAAAATTCTCTCTGATCTGAATAAACTGGGCAGTGACAGAAATCAGCACAGGGTCCTCTTACTGGCAGCATCAGTGTCGCTTTGCCAGCCTCCTCAGGGCTGCTCTGATGTTGCCATGAGAGCATGCAGGGCCAGAGCTGCTCCTGGGCAGTGCCGGAGCTGGGAGGGGTCTGCAGGGCAGAGCTGAGCCCCCAGGGCTGGGCTGGGCTCTGGCAGAACTGGCAGGGCCCAGCCCTGGGAACAGGGCCCCAAGCTGTGCTGGGATATTTCAAATATTCCACAAACTGAACTATTCCATATTACTTTTTCTGCAGATATCCATGCCAAGACACAGCAAATGTCCAACAGCAGCTCCATCAGCCACTTCCTCCTGCTGGCACTGGCAGAGACGCGGCAGCTGCAGCTCCTGCACTTCTGCCTCTTGCTGGGCATCTCCCTGGCTGCCCTCCTGGGCAACGGCCTCATCATCAGCGCCGGAGCCTGCGGCCACCACCTGCACACGCCCATGTTCTTCTTCCTGCTCAACCTGGCCCTCAGCCACCTGGGCTCCATCTGCACCACTGTCCCCAAAGCCATGCACAATTCCCTCTGGGACACCAGCACCATCTCCTACTCAGCATGTGCTGCACAGGTATTTTTCTTTGCCTTTTTCATTGCATCAGAATTTGCATTTCTCACCATCATGTGCTACGACCGCTACGTGTCCATCTGCAAACCCCTGCACTACGGGACCCTCCTGGGCAGCAGAGCTTGTGCCCACATGGCAGCAGCTGCCTGGGCCAGTGGCTTTCTCAATGCTCTGCTGCACACAGCCAATACATTTTCCCTGCCTCTGTGCCATGGCAATGCCCTGGGCCAGTTCTTCTGTGAAATCCCACACATCCTCAAGCTCTCCTGCTCACACTCTAGCTTAAGGGAATTTGGGCTTCTTGTAGTCACTTTCTTTTTTGGCTTTGGCTGTTTGGCGTTCATGGTTTTCTCCTATGTGCAGATCTTCAGGGCTGTGCTGAGGATCCCCTCTGAGCAGGGGTGGCACAAAGCCTTTTCCACCTGTCTCCCTCACCTGGCCGTCGTCTCCCTGTTTATCAGCACTGACACATTTGCCTACCTGAAGCCCCCCTCCATCTCCTCCCCATCCCTGGATCTGGCGGTGTCAGTTCTGTACTCGGTGGTGCCTCCCGCCCTGAACCCCCTCATCTACAGCCTGAGGAACCAGGAGCTCAAGAAATCTCTCAGGAAAGCTGTGACTGGATGCTTTTCAGACTTTTCACTGTCCCATAACAGCCCTCACAGTGCTTTGCATTGGGAGCCAGAAAGGAGCCGGAAACACACCCCTGGTTTGGCTCCTGCTGTGTCTCAGCATTCTCCCTCCATCAAGGGGCTGCGAGTGGGTCAGATCCTGGCAAGGGACACCAGGCCAGCGACCCAAATTAACCAAACGGATATTCCAGGCTGTATGGCATTAGTTCTGGTGTAAAAGCTAAGGAAGGAGGAGGAATAGGGGGCATTTCCTATCTACAGTGTTTGCCTTCCTGATCAACCACTCTGCCTGCTGAAGTCCTGCTTCCTGGGAAGTGGCTGAACATCACTTGCTGACGGGAAGGAGAGAATAAAATTATTGGGTTTTTTCTCATTGCTGGTGCATGTAAAAACTTCCTCTTTTGCTACAGAAAACTGCCTTACCTCAATCTATGATTTCTTTCCCATATTATTTTCTCTCCCCTGCCCAGCCAAAGAGGGGAGTGCTAGCACGGCTTGGTAGGCACGTGGACTCCAGTGGAGGTAACCCACCAGAAGAAGCCACAGAATGCCTGCTTTCCTCTGACAGCAACTCTCACTGTATGTCATGAGAAGCCAAATCTGCCCTTATGTATATTTTAATGTTTTTTCTGCTTTTGATTCTGTTATATTAAAAGAAATGCTATTATTTACCCTCTTAATCTTAATTATCCCTGCTTCTTGTGTGACCCAGAAACATTGCGTAGGCAGGAAGTCTCACATTGTATTTAGGTGAAATAAATGAATATTCCACAACTTTTAAAAATTTTTGTACTATTGCCATCAGAGCAGCAATGAACAGAAATGGGCACAGCTTTGTGGCTGCCCCAGCTCTGGGATGGGCCCTGGGCCTGGAGCAGGAGCAGCTCTGGAGGGCCCCAAGGCCGGGGCTCTTGTGCTGGCCTGGGCAGATGGGATGGCAGCAGGGGCTGCAGAGCTCTCAGCACCTCAGCCAGAGGGGAGCAGGGCAGCCAGGGAGCCTCCTTTCCCTTGGCCAAGCCCCTTCCCCCATGGTGGGGCTGAGTCCTGGCTGAGCTGCAGCTGCTGCTGTGCCCTTGCCAGGGGCTGAGGCCGTGGGGCCAGTGGCCAGAGCAGCCTGGCCTGAGCAGAGCTGTGGGACCAGAGCCGGCTGGGCTGTGCTGGGGAGAGGCCCTTGGTGCTGCACAGAGCTCAGGGCAGCTGGCAGAGCTTGCAGGGAGCTGGGCTGGGCTCCGAGAGCCTGGCCCAGAAACCATCAGTGTCCATCTCAGCCTGGCTGAGCGTGCAGGGGCAGGACTCAGCCCAGGCCTTGTGGGGCAGGGCCAGCGCCTGTGCAAGGCATTGAAAACAGGCAAGTGCCCGAGAGAGGAGGCTGCTCTGTGCCCTTGGGGGCATGGACACAGCAGGGAGGGGGCCCAGGACATTTGTCAGCGCCAGCCTCTGTCCCCAGCCCTTGGCAGCCCTGGCTGCTGAGCCCAGCTTTGGCCTGGGCTGAGTTTGGCTGTGGCCCAGCTCCATCCTCCTGCGGGGCTCAGGGCCTGTTCCCGGCCATGGCCAGCCCTGGCCGGCCTCTCTGCTGGCCCAGAGGCCGGCAGAGCCCGGGGCAGGGCTGTCTGTGCAGCCCCACAGGTGCCACGGGCTGGGCAGGAGCTGGCAGAGGCTGCCCAGCAGGGAGGCCATGGGGCACAGAGCCCCAAGGCTGCCGTGGGCACCACGGCACAGGGGCCGTTCCCAGCCGCAATGCTCCTGTCCTGGGCTGGGCCTGCACAGGGGCTGTGGCACCATGGCTGGGCCAGCACAGGGCCACCAAGGGGCCACGCAGCCGCTGCCGGGGCTGGCAGCAAGGCCGGCCACAGACAAGGAATTGCTGAGCGTGGCCTGCGCTGGCCAGGGCTGACTGTGCCAAAGGCAGAGCTCAGCTGCCCTTGGGGGCTGCAGGAACACTCAGGAACCCAAAGAGCCTCCATGGCTGTGCTGGAGACCAAGGCTGGAGCAGGGAAATGCAGGGCTGCTGCGCCATGGGGAGGGCATGGAATTCCAGCACACACCTCAGCTCTCTGAGGATCCTGGCACCGTGCTGGGCCCTGTTTCAGACTGGAACAGAGCAGATGTTGATGGCACAGGAGCCCTGCGGGGCTGGCAGGGACCTGCAGCTGGCAAGGTGCTCTGCTCTCCCTCAGCTCTTCTCTGAGAGATCCAATCCCAGCTGGGCACCTCAGGGCACAAGTGGCACTGCCTGTTCATGGGCACACAACTGATGACTGCCTGGAAAGGGGCACAGGTGTTAGTACCTGTACATTTCATAATATACAAGCATATTTTTACTATCTGTGTCACTTGAGTACTTTTAAGAAATGGCAAAGTTTTCCCATCAGGAACAGGAATTTCCTGGAGGTGTACTAATGGCAAGAGGAAAAATACTGATCTTGCCTTCTAATTGTGTCGCCAATATTCTGTTTATTATTTCCTCTCCCTCTTCCTTCAGGTGTTTCCCGCTCTCCTGTTTAAATGGCCATGTCTATGGCCGTCTCTTCACTAGACCAGCTGGATCTATGTACTTCCTGCTGCTCCCAGATTTCCTCCTCCAGATGCTTTCTGGTCATTCAAGTGCCTCTCCACTGACTGGTTTCATGCTTTGAGCTTCAGGGAGTTGTCCGATCTTTCTGAAGTTCAAATAAATATCACATTAGACAACATCCTCATTGTGTTTATATCTATTACAGAATTACCTTTTCTTATGTCTTTGTCTAAAACTGTTCCTGTACAGAAATCCCTTGGGGATGGGGGACATGTCAGATGCTGCTGGGACATCCCAGAGAGCTGAGGGAAGAGCTGGGATGGTTATTAAACTGTTCAAATGTTCAACCTGTGTTTGTTGGCAAGAAACCTTTCTGTGCCTCTGAGTGTCACCAGACCCTGAGCCCAAAGGACACAAACCTGATGAGTTGTGGTTCCCACTGCAGGGGCACTTGGACCTTGGCTCTGCACAGGAGAGCTCTTCATCCACTTTCCCTCTTTTCCTCCCTCTGGCCATGGAGGGAGCTCCTGCCTTCAGCCTGTGACTCGTGTGTGCAAAGAGCAAATCTGGGCAGAACTGGGGCAGGGAGGGTTTGGGGGCACCTTGGGATCTGTGCTGGGCACAGAAGGTGTTTTCCATTGCTCTGAGACTGTCTGCTGTGCAAAGTGGATTTAATAGCCAGCAGAGGAATGTCTTTTGCATTGGATGGAGCTGTGCCTTCCCGTGGCTTTGTTGGCTGGCAATAAATGAACATCCCTCTGTGTCTCGGGCAGCTCCTTGTCCAGGGAAAGCAGGTGGGAGTTGGAGCCAAGGAGCTGAAAGCTGCAGGTGCAGCGTGGGCTGGAGGGAGCTCAGATGTACACAAGGCTGCTCTGAGTGCCAGGGCTTGGATGGGGGGAATGGCAGGGTAGGGGTAGGGACAGAGTCTGATTGATTGTCAGCCATGAAGGGTCTTGATTTTCATATCTATTCAAACTGCATGAGGAGGTACTTGGATTCAGTGTCAATTGGAGAGTGCACTTATCAATGTATTAACAGGGAAAAAAAAACTAAACAGGACCTAAAACATATTTTCTCTCTTTTTTTTTTAAATATATTGTATTCACTTGGAATAGGCTTGTGAAATCTGAAAGCTGAACAAGCCTCTGGAGCAGTAAAATTCAGCAGCAGCCTCCAAGGTGCTGAGGATGTCAGCAGCCCCCACTGAGGCCATCCCTGCCCAGAGACCGTGGGGGAATGGGCAGACAAGGAGAGCGTCCCTGGGGCTGGGGCAGCAGAACTCAGAGGCACCAGCGGCTCCAGCTGGGAAATGGAGCGTGGAATGGGGCTGTGAAACCCTGCCTGGGCTGTGCCAAGCAGGACAGACAAGCCCTGACCCCCATCCACTAAAAAACTCTTTCAAGGAGACATTTGAAAGGAATTACAATTATTTGTGTCCTCAGAGTTGGACTCACTGGAGAAATACCAACAAGAGATTCTCAGGAGCTCCAAACAATAAAACTGTGAGGAGGGGTCAGGGTAGAGTGACCTCCCCAGTGACCTCATACAGCTGCTGTGATGTCACACAGCCCCCTGTGATTTCACACAGCCTCCTGTGATGCCGCACATCCTCCTCTGATGTCACACAGTCCCTGTGATGTCACATGGCCACCCCATGATGTCACACAGCCCCTGTGATGTCACTGGCCAGTCTGGGATGTCACACAGCCAACTCTATTATGTCACACAGCCCCTGTGACATCACAGAGGCACCTGAGGTGTCACACAGCCCCCTGTGATGTCCCACAGCCAGTTCTGTGATGTCACACAGCCCCCTGTGATGTGACAAAGCCAACTCTACTATGTCACATGTTCCCCTGTGATGTCACACAGCCCCCTGTGATGTCACACAGCCCCTGTGATGTCACACAACCTTGGCTCATTGCTGGGCAGCCCCAGCACAGTCCCAGCAGCGGCCTCTCCCTCCTGCCCCGTCCCTCAGCCGGTGCCGCCCTTGGGGCGCTGGGCCTTGGCTTCCTCTTCTCCCCGGGCATCCCCTGCCACCCGCCCGCCCAGGGTGTCCCGGGGAGCTGCTGCCCCTGAGCCAGGGGCTCTGCTCTGCTGCCCTGGGCACCCCGGGGCTCCCAAAACACTCCACGGCCAGGCTGGGCCCCCAAGTGTCACAATGTCCCCTTGGTTCCATCGGGCCCCGCAGGGTCACAGTGCTCCCTGCGCTCCCTGAGGCCCCACATCACCCAGCCCAGGCCATTGCCGTGGTTCCAATCCCTCCCACTATGATCCCAATGACTCCCAGTCACCCTAACCCCCAACCCAAACCCCCTCCCAGCACCACAAATGACCCCAATAGCCACCCCAAGGGGTGCCCCTGTTCCTGTCACCCCAGGCCATGAGAGTTTAATTAGAGCTTCTTCCGATAGTCCAGAAATGGACCCCTTTTCCAATAATCCAGTCTTTGCTGCCGGTGCCCCCCCGCAAAAAGGCGGGGGCAGAGCCTTTGTCCGTGGCTCAGATGTTTTCTTCTGCTTCTGCGCAGAGGGAGCCGCCGCCGCCGCCCGCCGGTTTCCCCGCCTGCAGCCGTGCCTCCTCCTCCTCCTGCCCATTCGGAGCTGGGAGACGCACCCGCCGCTGAGAGCCGGCCTGAAGCCACCTCGGCAGGGGCGGAGACGCCGCCCGCAGCGACCCCCGCGCCGGCCCCGCTGGTCCCGGCTGCCCCGCCGCCTCCCGCGGCTTTCGCCGGGTCGCCAGGCGCTGCCAACAGCAACAGCAGCGAGCAGCAGCAGCCCGGGGCCGCGTTGGAGCGGACCCCGCCGACTCCAATCAGCCCGGGGTCCCCTCCCAGCCTGTTCTCTGCTGCTGCCGCTCCTCGGCAGCTCCTTGCAGCTGCCGCGAAAGTGAAAGTGATGAAGTTTAGTGCCTTTCTGGGGAACAGTGTTTTTCTTGGTCCAATTCTTGCTTGGGTGGGGGATTCTCGCCGGAGCTCGAGGCCCCTCGCCCCTCCCGCTCACGTTTGGGGGGCGGGGGGGATGAGTTCTGGGAATGCAGCCGCTGGTCTTGTGCCCGGAGAGCGTGGGGGTGCTGCGGCCAGGGGTCAGAGAGCTGCGTGCCGGCCCAACCGTGCCGCAGGTCCTGAGAATCAACATTTCTCTGGGGAAAACACCTTCTCTGCTGAGCCCTGGGGCAGTTCTTGTGTCATGCCCTCGTTTGAGGGGCGGGGGCAAACGCGTCCTGAGAGGCTGTGGCTGCGGCCACGGCCAGGCGCGGTGCGGGATGAACACGATGCTGGAAGACTTGCCGTGACACTGGCCGCGTGGTGGGGCCGGGCTGTGAAGATGAAGATCCCGCCCCGCCGGTCGGGCTGGGACCGATTGGTCCAGCCCCACGGCCGGAGGGCCCCGTGTGCCCCCCACGGCCGGGTTGGGGATCTTGGCTCCGCCCGCATGGACCGGGGCCGCCAGCTGCGCAGGGTCTCAAAGCCTGCTACTTGCTGGGCATTCTGATTCCGAGATTAAAAAAAAAAAAAAAAAAAAAAAAATTAGATTTAAGATTAATTAAATAGAGGTGGTTGGAAAGACAAAAAAAAAACCAAGAAAAAAATGGTTCATTTAAGAGTTTTGGCCATGGCATTTCAGATATTTTTTCAGATGTTTTTAATTTGGTGATGGTTTTTTGCACAAGAAAGGTATGTTTGCATGGTTGACGATCAGCCCAGAGTTGGTTGTTGCAGTCTCTGGGATGCCATTCAGTGTTTTAGTATTAGATAATTATATGATGTCACATTTGGTGTTTGATTATGGGTTTTTAATTGTTGTTTGGACTTTCTTCAGTTGTTTTGTTTCAGGATTCAGCAGTTCTCTGTTTCAGCATTGAGAAGGACTTTTGAGGATGTCAAGATCAACGTTTCCAATCAATGGACACCTTCTCCTGAGAATCAGCTGTTTGGACTTTGAAATTTGAGCATTCTTTTAATTGTTGTTTGGGTTTTTATGTTGTAAGTTTTGTTTTAGAGATTTGATAGATGGTTTGCAGGTAAAGGATCTCTTTGAACATTCCACATCAGCATTTGATTTGGCTTTTGATTGATAACTAGCAAATTGATAAGGGGACCTCTTGAGATGTGTTTGCTCTCTTTTGCAGGGCCCTGCAGAAGAATTGCAGATGCAGTTTTTTTATTTTATTTTTTTTAATTTATACTAAAACGGTGATATGTGGCAAGCACATTTCTCTCTCTCTCAGGATTTTTTTATGGAGGTGTACAGAGAGAAATGAAAGAGAAAACAATTTCTATTTCTGCTCCTTGTTTTTCTCTTTCATTTCTCTCTGTGCACCTCAATAAAAAATCCTGAGAGAGAGAGAGAAATGTGCTTGCCACAATCTGCCTCATGACCACTGTGATGGACAGAGATTGAAGCCCCTCCCAAGGACTGAGACTGAGACCCCTACCACAGGGAGGAGGGCTGGCCTGATCAATGGGAGATGTTTGCCCAGGTGTGGTTGATGGACCAAGAAGACAACGGCTCTCGCTCACGGCTGATAACATGACCTGTTCCCCCTCAGTGGCTTCAGTGGACTTATTCTTCATTGTACCTGTTCCCCCTCAACGTTTTCAATGGACTTTCATTGTCTTTTGCCCATTCCCCCCATTCTCAGGGGAAGACCCCTGAGATAACCAAGATTTTCAGGTTCTCCCCAATGCGACAAGACAGATCTCCATTGTTCAGACCAGTGAGGATTTTGTCTGCTTTGCTACCTATAGTCCCCTTTCCCCTCCTTTTCTTTCTATCCTTTATTTCCTTTCTGTCCCCTCTATTGCATTTGTTGTTTGCACTCTATAATAAAGGTGCATTTGTTGTGATTAAACTGATGGCCTTCTGATGCTGTTTGCCTTTTTTGCACTTTTGGGATTGGTAAATGAGCCATCACGACCCTGCTCATCCAAGAGGATCGTGACACTCCCTCATGGGATCGTAACCCACGGGCAGGGTCCTTTCCTACCCCAATAGTTCTAGGATTCTGTCAGGGACTCGCTTCCCTTTCCTTCTTCCTTCTGCTTCCAGCTGGCAATGTGCTGGGAAATGCCCGGCAAATCCACCTTTGCTGCATGCTCTGGGAGCTCACACAGCTGCTGCACCTTGTCCCCGGCCCTGCACGGCTCCTTGGGAGGCACGGCAGGAGCAGCACCCTGGGAGCCTCAGGAATGCCCATCTGGCATCCATGGCACATGCTCCCAGGGGCTGGAATTCCAGTTCCCAGCCAGGAAAAGGTGTTCCTGCTCTTGAAGGCAAAGCTCTTATGGAAGAGCCAAAAGCCAAGTGCAGCGAGATCCTACAGTGACATTTCACTGCCAGCCTTCGTAACTTCACCCATGGTTGTTGTAGCTCCTGGATTGGGAATTAAATCAGGGCAGGGTCTTTGGTGGGAGCTGCCCTGGGTCAAGGGAGACACTGAAAGAGAAACAGAGCAGGCAGAGAGAGGCAGGAGAGAAAGGAGGACACAAACACTATCAGCTGAGAAGGTGGCACTCTGAAAACAGAACTGCAACTGACTGAAAAGGAATGGGACAAAAGAAATAATATTGTAACTTTATTTCCTATCAAAACACTTTTTCCTCCCTTTCTCACAGACCTCCTCCCGGTGTCATTCAGCAGGGCTGTCAGAAAGTTCTTCGTTCTGAGTGGATGTTCCAGGCTGCAGCCACAAGGAAACAGGGAATGGGGACTTTTCCTGCTCCTGGGGAGTTTGACATCCTCAGCTGAGGAGAGTAGAGGGCATCAGAAGGAAAGGACAGCTGGGCTTCACCCTTCCACAGGAATGAGGCGGGGGGAAATCTCTCATCATCATGTCTGCAGCTGCTCCCACAGGGATGTGAGGGCTGATCCCAGAGCCCCAGGGGTCACATTCAGGGCTGCCCTCAGGGAATGCTCGCCTGGTATTGAGGGGCAGCGTGGAAGCACCTGGATCTCGGAGCAGCCAGCTGCCCCCCATGTTTGGAGGTGCCTGATGAGGACTGGGACGATGCCAGGGACATCCTGCAGTGACATCCCCCCTGTCCCACTCTGCGTGTGCTCAGTCCCAAACCTGACCCTGATCCTGGTCTCAATCTCACTCCACGTTTAGACACACTCACAGTTCTGTATTTAATCTCATCCCAGTGCCAGACTCACCTAGCCTCAGACCCAATCCCAACCCCAGCCCTAAAGCCAATCCCATGTTTAGCCTTAGCCCCAATCCCAGCTCTAATCCAAATCTCAGCCCCAACTCCAACCCCAGCCCCAAATCTCAGCCCCAACTCCAACCCCTGCCCCAATTCCAGCCCCTTCCTAAATCCTCATCCCAAATCAAATCCCAGGTTCAGCCCTTCTGGGGGTTTGGGAGTGTCTCTGTCCCTCTGACCCCGATGATGTCTGGGCGGGGTCACACCAGGGCTGAGAGGGGCAGAGACCCCCCTGGCCTCCTCAGGGATGAGAAGGTCGGAGAGCCCCCCCAGCCCCGAGCACCCTCAGCGGTAAGAGGGACACAGAGCCCCTGGTCCCCAGCCCTGCACAAGCATTCCCTGAGGCCAGAGGGATGGAGAGACCCCGAGTATCCCCCAGGGTGAGGGGACAGAGACCCCCGAGCATTCCCTGGGCTGAGAGGGACAGAGAATCCCTGGAGCACCCCCTGGCACAGGGGTGAGAGGGAGAGAGAACCGCCAGGCATTCCCTGGGGTGAGAATGATGGAGACACCCTGGGAAATGGCCTGGGGTGACAGGGACAGGGAGACCTCCTCTGGAATGGCCTGGGGTGACAGGGACAGGGAGACCTCCTCAGGAATGCCCTGGGGTGAGAGGGACAGGGATACCGCCTAGGGAATGGCCTGGGGTGACAGGGGCAGGGACAACCCATCCAAGCCCCTCCCAAGCATCACCCAGGGCAAGAGGCACAAAGACCCCTTGAGCATCCCCTGGGCACTGGACAAAATAAACTTGGCAGAAATCAAACTTAAGCCTACATAAAGTGCCTGGGGGAATATTTGCTCTTCCCACAAGTCACTTGTGATGGAAACGCAGACAAATCCCAAACATGAACAAACCGACAACAGAAGCAATTCTGTGGCAATTCCAAATTTCATCGGTTCCTGCACAGCTCCAGCTCAGCTGCTGACAGGTTCTGATAAAAGAAAAGTGGAAATTCGGCCCAATACAGATTATTAAAAGGAAGGGAAAGCTCAGTGTATCTGTCAAAAAGGTGACAGGGACAAAGAAAATAATGATTCTCACATTTGGCAAAGCCCCCGAGCCTGTGAATTTGGGAGTCATTTGGGAATTTAGCTACTTGAGCTGGGCTTCTTGTAGGACTTGAGTAGCCTTGTTTTCCTCACCTTGTGGTGAATGCTCCTTCCCAGTCTTGCTGATATCATTTGCTCCCTTTCCTCCAGTGATTTGAACAAACTTTTCAAGGAAGGACAACAAAATATTTTCTTTACACTGGCCAGCCACAACAGCCATTTTCCTCATAAGTTCTCCCATAAGTCTCTCAGAGGAAGCTGCGTCCAGGTTTCCAAGAGTTCCTCCAGAAAGAGCCAGAACCTGCTCAGAGGAGGGAACCATGCTGTTGTCAAAGGCACTTGGTGTCAGAGAACAGTGCCCTGAACTCACTGTGCCAAAATAATATCACAATCTGACGCTGTTGAGCAGGACGGGAACAGAGAACTCCAGATCAGAAGGCAAAGAAAATGAACTCTCTCCTTTATTTCAAATGCACCCCTCTATATATAGAGAACATTGAGAAGACTAATTTCATTGGTCTTAGAGTAAAAACATCCCACACCATTGGTGTGCAGTGAATGACGCACATAGGCAGAACATATCTGTAAACAATGTGAATAACAAGATAGATTAGAGAATTATTTACATTCTTTCCCACCTGCTTTCCAGGCTGTCCCCTGGTTAGAAAACCTTTCTCTTTCTCTATGACTGAGCTGAGAATACCCACAACAATCTGGTTAATAAAATTGTTAGAGAGATGCCTCTGCCCCAATTAAGGTGCTAAGGAGACCAAATCCAAAGTGGATTTTATTGAACAATAAATATGAGGTAGAGAGAGAGATGGAAGGAAGGAGAAATGGGGGGAGAGCAAGGGAGTGACAGGGACAGAGACCTCCCCTGGGGCAGGGCAAGTGTGACATTGTCCCCTGTGTGTGTGGCCTTCCCGGGGTGGGGGTTTTACACCGGATCCAGTTTGGGTAAGGGGGGTGGTGTTCACCCCCCACCCCAAGCAGGGATTGCCTCACTGTTTCAGGTGACAATGTAAGATGTAACCAAAAGTATGTTTTCAGTCACCATCTTCATGAACTGCTATAAACAGGTGGGGCAGTGTTCTTTATCTCTTCCATGACTCAGCCCTGATAACGCCCTCCAGGGGCCATCTTCTGTTCATGGGCCATTGAGTGTCACTGCAGGACTGATAAAATTACATCATCCCATTGTGGGATGCTCCGCCCAGGGGGAGGAACCAAGCATTCCTACCTGGATATAATCTCACCCTTGCAACACCAGGAGTACCTTGCCTACTGGATTCCCAGAGGACCAGAGCTCCATAACCACCACTGGACCTTCAGAGGAAGACCAGACCCTTCTACAGGATCCCTGCTTTGACAGAATCACTTTCATCACTCCAACAGGACTGCAGCCACCATTTCATCAGACGGCTACCACCACCCTGACCAATGGTGTGTCAGGTTATATCCTGACTCTGTCCGTGTAAGCCAGGGTTTCTGTATCATTGCTTTGATTATAATTTCCTATTAAATTGTAATTCTGGCTTAGCCTCTCCCCCTGGTTTGCCCTCAAACCAGTACAAAACTCAACGTGCTTATCCCTTGTTTTCCTCCCAAAACAGAATTTCCCATCCTCAAACCTTGGCTGGATGGAGGAGAAGGTTGCGAGGAAGAGAAAGGTGCCCCGGGACAACCAGGCAGGTGAGGAGGAAGTCAGTGCCCCTTTCCCCCTCTCTCCTGCTCCATCTCCCAGCCCAGCATGGCCCCCGGCTGCAGGACAGCCCCGCTGCCGACGCCGTCCTGCCGGGAATGCACTGGGGGGATCTCCTTCCCCTTCCCTCTGGCACGGAGGCAAACCCATTGTCTCCTTGTCCTTCCTCCCCCAGACCAAGAGCTGAGGATGGAGACCTGCAAGGACAAATCCCCACGGCAGAACCTCATGGCAGAGGCTGTTTTGAGTGGCTCCATGGTGCAGGAATCCAATGGCAAGGAAAAGCCCCAGAGATTCCACAGGAGGAGAGGCTGCAAACCCAGCCCAGGGTGCTGTGAGGAGGAAAGACCCACCCTGTGCCAGGAAGGTGGGCAGAGCTTCAGCCAGAGCTCGGAGCTGGTGGTCCGTGAGCAGCTTCATGATGGGGAGAAGCCCTACAAGTGCCTGGAGTGTGGGAAGAGCTTCAGGCAGAGCTCCGACCTGATCTGGCACCAGGTGATCCACACCGAGGAATGGCCCTATGAGTGTGGGGAGTATGGGAAGGGCTTCAGCTGCAGATCCAACCTCATCATCCACCAACGCATCCATACTGGGGAGAGACCCTACGAGTGTCCTGAGTGTCAGAAGAGGTTTCACAGCAGCTCAGATCTCCTCTGCCACCAGCGGAGTCACACAGAGGAGAGGCCATTCCACTGCCCTGACTGCGGGAAGAGCTTTAAGTGCAACTCCCACCTCGTCAGGCACCGGTGCATCCACACCGGGGAGAGGCCTTACGAGTGCCCCACATGTGGGAAGAGGTTTCAGACCAGCTCCAATCTCCTCCTGCATGAGCGGATTCCCACCGAGGAGAGGCCCTTCCGCTGCCCTGACTGTGGGAAGAGCTTTAAGTGCAGCTCCCACGTCATCAGGCATCGGCGCATCCACACTGGGGAGAGGCCCTGCGAGTGTCCCTAGTGTGGGAAGAACTTCCCCCAGAGCTTTAACTTGACCAGAAAGCAGTGGAGTCACCGGTAAGGGAAGCCCTGCAAATGCCCCAACTCCAGGAAGAGCTTCATGCACCGCTCCAGCTTCATCCCCCACTGGAGAACCCAGACTGGGAAGAGCCCTGGTGACCCATGTTCCCTGTGATCCATGCTGGGAAGACACCTGTACCTTCTCCTGCCCCTGCCAATGGCATTATGTGGGAGTGAAGAACATGAGGGTCTGGCCATGGCCCTGTCATGACATTCACTCCCACCTCAGGTCATTGCCAGGGGCAGGAAAGGGACTCTCTCTCTCTGTGTCTGAGGAGAAGGGTGTCCTTTCCAGGCAGGAGGAAATACGTGGCTGGGATGGGACGTTTGGTGGTGATGTAGTCTTCCCTGTAAATAGTTTTTCTTATCCCTTCTGTTATCAATATTGTTTCTGTTCCTGTTTGTTCCTTGTCTCGTTGATATTCCCAGTAAATTGTTCTTATCCCAGCCCAGGATCTTTGCCTTTTGTGCTTTCCATGGGAGGCGGGAGGGCAGCGAGCGGCAGCACGGTTTTGGTGGGAGCAGGAAATTGGGGAATCCCATTCCTGAGCCCCAGCCCGTGGAAACCGAGCATCCCAGCTGGTGCCAGCCTTGGTGGCCACGGCAACAGCCTTGGGAGAGGGTCCCTGGCTGGGGCTGTGGGAACCTCTTCACTCTGGTGCCCAGGGACAGGAGTGGAGGGAGCGGCTGCAGCTGAGTCGGGGCAGGCTTGGGTTGGATCTCAGGAAAAGGTTTTTTCCCAGAGGCTGCTGGGGCACTGCCCAGGCTGCCCAGGGAAGGGTGACAGCTCCAGGGCTCTCTGAGCTCCAGCAGCGTTTGGACAGCGCTGCCAGGCCCAGGCTGGCATTGTTGGGGTGTCCTGTGCAGGGCCAGCAGTTGGACTCGAGGATCCTGATGGGTCCCTCCCAGCTCAGCCAATTCTGTGGCTCTGGGATCCCATGACCCTGGGGATGGGACTGCCAATGGTTGCCATGGCAACGGGCTCTGGCTCCAGGCCTGAGCTGGTGTCCATGGCAACCACCCCTGGCATGGGGTCTCCATGGAGCTGCCCAGGGACTGACTATAGCAACAGGGGATGTGATGGTTGCCATGGAAACTGACCACAGCAACATGGGGTGATGATGGTTGCCATGGAAACTAACCATAGCAACAGGGGTTGGTGATGATAGTTGCCATGGAAACTGACCATAGCAACAGGGGACGGTGATGGTTGCCATGGAAACTGACCATAGCAACAGGGGCTGCTGCTGCTGGTTGCTATGGAAACTGATCATAGCAACAGGGGATGTGACTGTTGCCATGGAAACTGACCACAGCAACAGGGACTGGTGGTGATGGTTGCCATGGAAACTGACCATAGCAACAGGGGTTAGTAATGATGGCTGCTATGGAAAGTGACCACAGCAACGGGTCCTGGTGATGGTTGCCATGGAAACTGACCATAACAACAGGGAATGGTGATGATGGTTGCCATGGAAACTGCCAATAGCAACAGGGGATGTGATGGTTGCCATGGAAACTGACCATAGCAACAGGGGATGTGATGGTTGCCATGGAAACAGACCACAGCAACATGGGGTGATGATGGTTGCCATGGAAACTAACCATAGCAACAGGGGTTGGTGATGATGGTTGCCATGGAAACTGACCATCGCAACAGGGGTTGGTGATGATGGTTGCCATGGAAACTGACCATAGCAACAGGGGATGGTGATGGTTGCCATGGAAACTGACCATACCAACAGGGGATGTGATGGTTGCCATGGAAACTGACCACAGCAATGGGTCCTGGTGATGTTTGCCTGCTAAGGATCAGATTTGTCACAGGCCCTCAGACGGGTTCCATGGGGATTTTCCAAGAGTCTCCCGGCTGTTCAGGCGCTGGAATGTCACAGGCAGAGACAGGGGCTCCATGGAGACCTTCAAGTTACGCTTTCTTTTATCATAAGACGCTGAGGATGACTGCCGCCTTGAGGACACCTCTGAAACATCTGATGCTCCTGATCGTCATCATCTGGCTGTCACCGGTCAGGAGCTGGATAGTCCCACAGCCGAGAGAAAACATATGGGTCACGCTGGCGAAGTCCTTGAAGCAGGACAACTTCTGTATGGCCATGGGAAGTGTGGACAATCCGTTATCCACGTGCCTGGTAGGAGTCCCCCTGTCGCCAAACAACTATCCATATGCAGGAAAAAAACTTAATCCTGTGGACACCTGGGATGAGTGGACGAGGATTCTGCCACATGCACCACAGGAGCCCCAAGAATTGGACCTCTTGGGCTCCTCTCAGGCAACACATTGTGTCAGGTTTAGGTACCAGCCCTCCCAGAAAGACTGGGATCAAATGGCTAAACTCCACCCCGCTGGTACCCAAGAAGTAAAAAGACACGATGTATCTCCCCACGATCGGAGATACCATGCAGCAAATTGGTGCAATTACACCTCGACCATGGTATCTAGGTCCTCCTCAGTTCCCAGGGTGCTCCCCAGGGGGGTTTTTCTCATCTGCAGCCACAGGGTGTGGGCAGGGATTCCCTTCCAAATCCAAGGAGGCCCCTGCAGCCTTGGGCAGTTTACCACACTGACACCAAACAAAACCCAAATTTTAAATTGGAAAAACGAAAATAAATTGGCTCGCAAAAAGAGATCCTAAAACCAATTCAACGAAAATTGTGATTCAAAAATTTATAATTGGGGAAAGACTAAGAGAGTCACGGTATCCATATTTTTACTGTGGTATGCTGCAGCAAAGGCCCTCGGTGAGCTTTCTCACCTGGAGTGTTGGCTCAGTAAGCAGGCCAACGCCAGGTCCGCTGCCTTTTCTGACTTGCTAGCGGACGAAGAAGTCACCAGGCACGCCACACTGCAAAATAGGGCTGCTATTGACTTCTTACTGCTCGCCCATGGCCACGGCTGTGAGGACTTTGAAGGAATGTGCTGCTTCAATCTGGCATCAAAGAGCACATCCATCCAAGCTAATATCCAGCGGATCCGAGAGCAAGTTGACGACCTCAAGACTGAGACCTCGACTGTAGATCCTGTGAATAAACTGCTATCTCAATGGAGTGTCCCAGGGTGGGTTGCTATCATCCTCAGGGGACTCTTTTGGATCTTTCTGATAATGTTCATTATCTCACTTGCGTTATTTTTGTTTAGGCGTATGTTGCTTAAAATGTTGGGAAGTGCTTATTTAATAAATAAAAACAGGGGAGATGTAGGAGGAGGGGTTGGGGAAGGCAGTCTAGGGTTGCCATGGGAAACAGCAGTTGTATGAGTTCTCCACCCCCTTTTGTAAGAGAATTGTACCCTCCCCCTGTCCTGTCAGTTATAGTTCAAGTCTGCCCCTTAGCCTAGAATCTTCTCTGTTCCACGTTTTCCCTTTGGTTCTTCCACCAAGAACACTCCTTTCCCTTTTCCCCACTGGTTAATGTTATATTTCCCCTCCCTTTAGCCTTCTCCCGATTGTACCCTCGAATGCTAAACCCTCCTACCCCTACGCAGTAAAAGAATCCTCACCCCTCCCTTCGGGGCTCTCGGAATCTGCCTCCCTTCGGCTTCGTTGTCTCCCTGTTTGCCCCTTCTGCGACCCTTCAATAAAGGAGCCGGATTTCAGCAGCCCGAGTGTCCCCCCCGTTCTTCTGGTGGACCCTCAGATGTACCAGCTATCTGAGCTTTGTACCGAGTGGCTAAAAGCCCCCACGGCTCAGGAGTTATCATCCAGAACCGAGGAGACCAATGTGACATCATGGTACCTCGTGGAACCAGGCCTCCATTTTTACCGTCCAGAACCGTGGAGACCCTTGTGACAACATGGAACCTCGTGGAACCAGGGCTCCATTGCTACCGTCCAGTACCAAGGAGACCATTGTGACATCATGGATCCTTGTGGAACCAAGGCTCCAATGTTAGCAGTTGAGAAACGAGGAGAACCTTGTGACATCATGGAACCTCGTGGAACCAGGGCTCCATTGTTACCCTCCACAACCAAGGAGACCATTGTGACATCATGGAACCTCATGGAACCAAGGCTCCAATGTTATCATCCAGAACCGAGGAGACCATTGTGACATCATGGAACCTCGTGGAACCAGGGCTCCATTGTTACCGTCCAAAACCGAGAAGACCATTGTGACATCATGGAACCTCGTGGAACCAGGGATCCATTTTTACCGTCCAGAACCAAGGAGACCATTATGACATCATGGAACGTCATGGAAGCAAGGCTCCATTGTTACAATTCAGAACCAACGAGACCATTGTGACATCATGGAACCTTGTGGAACGAAGGCTCCATTATGACTGTCCATTACCAAGGAGACCATTGTGACATCATGGAATCTCGTGGAACCAAGGCTCCATTGTTACCGTCCATAACCGAAGAGACCATTGTGACATCATGGAACCTCGTGGAACCAAGGCTCCATTCTTTCCGTCCAGAATTTAGGAGACTATTGGTACATCATGGAACCTCGTGGAACCAAGGCTGCATTGTTACGGTCCATAACTGAAGAGACCATTGGGACATCATGGAACCTCATGGAAGCAAGGCTCCATTGTTATCGTCCAGAACCGAGAAGACCATTCTGACATCATGGAACCTCCGTGAATCGGGGCTCCATTGTTACCATCCAGAACCGAGGAGACCATTGTGACATCATGGAACCTCGTGGAATCAGGGCTCCATTGTTACCGTCCAGAACCAAGGAGACCATTGGGACATCATGGAACCTCATGGAACCAAGGCTCCATTCTTAACAGTCGAGAACCAAGGAGACCATTGTGACATCATGCAGCCTCCTTGAACCAGGGCTGCATTGTTACTGTCCAGAACCAAGGAGACCCTTGTGACATCATGGAACCTCATGGAAACCAGGCTCCATTCTAACCGTCCAGAACCAAGGAAATCCTTGTGACATCATGAAACCTCATGGCACCAAGGCTCTATTGTTACAATCCAGAACCAAGGAGACACTTGTGACATCATGGAACCTCGTGGAACCAAGGCTCCACTGTTAACAGTCGAGAACCAAAGAGATACATGTGACATCACGGAACCTCGTGGAACCAGGGCTCCATTGTTACCCTCCACAACCAAGGAGACCATTGTGACATCAAGGAACCTCGTGGAACCAAGGCTCCATTGTTCCCGTCCAGAACCAAGGAGACCATTGTGACATCATGGAACGTTGTGGAACCAAGGCTGCATTCTTAACAGTCGAGAACCAAGGAGACCATTGTGACATCATGGAACCTCGTGGAACCAAGGCTCCATTCTTTCCGTCCAGAACTTAGGAGACTATTGGTACATCATGGAACCTCGTGGAACCAAGGCTCCATTGTTACGGTCCATAACCGAAGAGACCATTGTGACATCATGGAACCTCATGGAAACAAGGCCCATTATTACCCAGCAGAACCAAGGAGACCATTGTGACATCATGGAAACTCGTGGAACCAAGGTTCCATTGTTACCGTCCAGAACCGAGGAGACCATTGTCACATCATGGAGCCTCGTAGAACCAAAGCTCCATTGTTACCCACCAGAACCAAGGAGACCATTGTGACATCATGGAACCTTGTGGAACCAGGGCTTCATTGCGACAGTCTAAAATCTAGTAGACCATTGTGACATCATGGAACCTTGTGGAACCAGGGATCCATTCTTTCCATCCAGAACTGAGGAGACTCTTGTGACATCATGGAACCTGATGGAACCAAGGCCTCTTTGTTCCCCTCCAAAACCAAGGAGACCCTTGTGACGTCATGGAGCCTCGTGGAACCAAGGCTCCACTGTTAACAGTCGAGAACCAAGGAGATACATGTGACATCACGGAACCTCGTGGAACCAAGGCTCCATTTTTACCGTCCATAACCGAAGAGACCATTGTGACATCATGGAACCTCGTGGAACCAGGGCTCCATTGTTACCGTCCAGAACCAAGGAGACCATTGTGACATCATGGAACCTCGTGGATCCAGGGCTCCATTGTTACCGTCCAAAACCGAGAAGACCCTTGTGACATCATGGAACCTCATGGAACCAGGGCTCCATTGTTAACGTCCAGAATGAAGGAGATCCTTGTGACATCATGAAACGTCATGGCACCAAGGCCCTATTGTTACAATCCAGAACCAAGGAGACCCTTTGTGACATCATGGAACCTCGTGGAACCAAGGCTCCATTGTTACCGTCCATAACCGAGGAGATCCTTGTCACATCATGGAACCTCGTGGAACCAAGGCTCCATTCTTTCCGTCCAGAACTTAGGAGACTATTGGTACATCATGGAACCTTGTGGAACCAAGGCTGCATTGTTACCGTCCATAACCGAAGAGACCATTGTGACATCATGGAACCTCGTGGAAGCAAGGCTCCATTGTTACCTACCAGAACCAAGGAGACCATTGTGACATCATGGAACCTCATGGAAACAAGGCTCCATTGTTACAATTGAGAACCAAGGAGACCATTGTGACATCATGGAACCTTGTGGAACCAGGGTTCCATCGTTACCGTCCAGAACGGAGGAGACCATTGTGACATCATGGAACCTCGTAGAACCAAGGCTCCATTGTTATCGTCCAGAACCGAGAAGACAATTGTGACATCATGGAACCTCCTTGAACCAGGGCTCCATTGTTAGCATCCAGAACCGAGGAGACGATTGTGACATCATGGAACCTCGTGGAACCAGGGCTCCATTTTTACCGTCCAGAACCAAGGAGACCATTGTGACATCATGGAACCTCATGGAAGCAAGGCTCCATTATTACAATTCAGAACCAACGAGACCGTTGTGACATCATGGAACCTTGTGGAACCAAGGCTCCATTATTACCGTCCATTACCAAGGAGACCATTGTGACATCATGGAACCTCGTGGAACCAAGGCTCCATTCTTTCCGTCCAGAACTTAGGAGACTATTGGTACATCATGGAACCTCGTGGAACCAAGGCTCCATTGTTTCGGTCCATAACCGAAGAGACCATTGTGACATCTTGGAACCTCGTGGAAGCAAGGCTCCATTGTTACCCACCAGAACCAAGGAGACCATTGTGACATCATGGAACCTCGTAGAACCAAGGCTCCATTGTTATCGTCCAGAACCGAGAAGACCATTCTGACACCATGGAACCTCCGTGAATCAGGGCTCCATTGTTACCGTCCAGAACCAAGGAGACCATTGGGACATCATGGAACCTCGTGGAACCAAGGCTCCATTGTTCCCGTCCAGAACCAATGAGAGCATTGTGACATCATTGAACCTCATGGAACCAGGGCTCCATTGTTACCGCCCAGAACTAAGGAGACCCGTGTGACATCATGAAACCTCATGCCACCAAGGCTCTATTGTTACCGTCCAGAACCAAGGAGACCATTATGACATCAAGGAACCTCGTGGAAACAAGGCTCCATTGTTACCACCAGAACCAAGGAGACCATTGGGACATCATGGAACCTCGTGGAACCAAGGCTCCATTGTTACCGTCCAGAACCAATGAGACGATTGGTACATCATGGAACCTCGTGGAACGAAGGCTCCATTCTTTCCGATCAGAACTTAGGAGACTATTGGTACATCATGGAATCTCGTGGAACCAAGGCTCCATTGTTACGGTCCAGAACCGAGGAGACCATTGTGACATCATGGAACCTCGTAGATCCAAGGCTCCATTGTTATCGTCCAGAACCGAGAAGACCATTGTGACATCATGGAACCTCCTTGAACCAGGGCTCCATTGTTACCATCCAGAACCGAGGAGACCATTGTAACATCATGGGACCTCGTGGAACCAATGCTCCACTGTTCCCGTCCAGAACCAATGAGACCATTGTGACATCATGGAACCTCGTGGAACCAGGGCTTCATTGCGACAGTCTAAAATCTAGTAGTCCATTGTGACATCATGGAACCTTGTGGAACCAGGGATCCATTCTTTCCATCCAGAACTGAGGAGACTCTTGTGACATCATGGAACCTGATGGATCCAAGGCTTCATTTTTACCCTCCAAAACCAAGGAGACCCTTGTGACGTCATGGAGCCTCGCGGAACCAAGGCTCCACTGTTAACAGTCGAGAACCAAGGAGATACATGTGACATCACGGAACCTCGTGGAACCAAGGCTGCATTGTTACCGTCCATAACCGAAGAGACCATTGTGACATCATGGAACCTCGTGGAACCAGGGCTCCATTGTTACCGTCCACAACCGAGAAGACCATTGTGACATCATGGAAACTTGTGGAACTAAGGATCCATTATTACCGTCCATAACCAAGGAGACCATTGTGACATCATGGAACCTCGTGGATCCAGGGCTCCATTGTTACCGTCCAAAACCGAGAAGACCCTTGTGACATCATGGAACCTCATGGAACCAGGGCTCCATTGTTACCGTCCAGAACTAAGGAGGCCCTTGTGACCTCATGGAACCTCATGGAAACCAGGCTCCATTCTTACCGTCCAGAATAAAGGAGATCCTTGTGACATCATGAAACCTCATGGCACCAAGGCTCTATTGTTACAATCCAGAACCAAGGAGACCCTTGTGACATCATGGAACCTCGTGGAACCAAGGCTCCATTGTTACCATCCAGAACCGAGGAGACCATTGTGACATCATGGAACCTCGTGGAATCAGGGCTCCATTGTTACCGTCCAGAACCAAGGAGACCATTGGGACATCATGGAACCTCATGGAACCAAGGCTCCATTCTTAACAGTCGAGAACCAAGGAGACCATTGTGACATCATGCAGCCTCCTTGAACCAGGGCTGCATTGTTACTGTCCAGAACCAAGGAGACCCTTGTGACATCATGGAACCTCATGGAAACCAGGCTCCATTCTAACCGTCCAGAACCAAGGAAATCCTTGTGACATCATGAAACCTCATGGCACCAAGGCTCTATTGTTACAATCCAGAACCAAGGAGACACTTGTGACATCATGGAACCTCGTGGAACCAAGGCTCCACTGTTAACAGTCGAGAACCAAAGAGATACATGTGACATCACGGAACCTCGTGGAACCAGGGCTCCATTGTTACCCTCCACAACCAAGGAGACCATTGTGACATCAAGGAACCTCGTGGAACCAAGGCTCCATTGTTCCCGTCCAGAACCAAGGAGACCATTGTGACATCATGGAACGTTGTGGAACCAAGGCTGCATTCTTAACAGTCGAGAACCAAGGAGACCATTGTGACATCATGGAACCTCGTGGAACCAAGGCTCCATTCTTTCCGTCCAGAACTTAGGAGACTATTGGTACATCATGGAACCTCGTGGAACCAAGGCTCCATTGTTACGGTCCATAACCGAAGAGACCATTGTGACATCATGGAACCTCATGGAAACAAGGCCCATTATTACCCAGCAGAACCAAGGAGACCATTGTGACATCATGGAAACTCGTGGAACCAAGGTTCCATTGTTACCGTCCAGAACCGAGGAGACCATTGTCACATCATGGAGCCTCGTAGAACCAAAGCTCCATTGTTACCCACCAGAACCAAGGAGACCATTGTGACATCATGGAACCTTGTGGAACCAGGGCTTCATTGCGACAGTCTAAAATCTAGTAGACCATTGTGACATCATGGAACCTTGTGGAACCAGGGATCCATTCTTTCCATCCAGAACTGAGGAGACTCTTGTGACATCATGGAACCTGATGGAACCAAGGCCTCTTTGTTCCCCTCCAAAACCAAGGAGACCCTTGTGACGTCATGGAACCTCGTGGAACCAAGGCTCCACTGTTAACAGTCGAGAACCAAGGAGATACATGTGACATCACGGAACCTCGTGGAACCAAGGCTCCATTTTTACCGTCCATAACCGAAGAGACCATTGTGACATCATGGAACCTCGTGGAACCAGGGCTCCATTGTTACCGTCCAAAACCGAGAAGACCATTGTGACATCATGGAAACTTGTGGAACTAAGGATCCATTATTACCGTCCATAACCAAGGAGACCATTGTGACATCATGGAACCTCGTGGATCCAGAGCTCCATTGTTACCGTCCAAAACCGAGAAGACCCTTGTGACATCATGGAACCTCATGGAACCAGGGCTCCATTGTTAACGTCCAGAATGAAGGAGATCCTTGTGACCTCATGGAACCTCATGGCACCAAGGCTCTATTATTACAATCCAGAACCGAGGAGACCCTTGTGACATCATGGAACCTCGTGGAACCAAGGCTCCATTGTTACCGTCCATAACCGAGGAGATCCTTGTCACATCATGGAACCTCGTGGAGCCAAGGCTCCTTTCTTTCCGTCCAGAACTTAGGAGACTATTGGTACATCATGGAACCTTGTGGAACCAAGGCTGCATTGTTACCGTCCATAACCGAAGAGACCATTGTGACATCACGGAACCTCGTGGAAGCAAGGCTCCATTGTTACCTACCAGAACCAAGGAGACCATTGTGACATCATGGAACCTCATGGAAACAAGGCTCCATTGTTACAATTGAGAACCAAGGAGACCATTGTGACATCATGGAACCTTGTGGAACCAGGGTTCCATCGTTACCGTCCAGAACGGAGGAGACCATTGTGACATCATGGAACCTCGTGGAACCAAGGCTCCATTGTTATCGTCCAGAACCGAGAAGACAATTGTGACATCATGGAACCTCCTTGAACCAGGGCTCCATTGTTAGCATCCAGAACCGAGGAGACGATTGTGACATCATGGAACCTCGTGGAACCAGGGCTCCATTTTTACCGTCCAGAACCAAGGAGACCATTGTGACATCATGGAACCTCATGGAAGCAAGGCTCCATTATTACAATTCAGAACCAACGAGACCGTTGTGACATCATGGAACCTTGTGGAACCAAGGCTCCATTATTACCGTCCATTACCAAGGAGACCATTGTGACATCATGGAACCTCGTGGAACCAAGGCTCCATTCTTTCCGTCCAGAACTTAGGAGACTATTGGTACATCATGGAACCTCGTGGAACCAAGGCTCCATTGTTTCGGTCCATAACCGAAGAGACCATTGTGACATCATGGAACCTCGTGGAAGCAAGGCTCCATTGTTACCCACCAGAACCAAGGAGACCATTGTGACATCATGGAACCTCGTAGAACCAAGGCTCCATTGTTATCGTCCAGAACCGAGAAGACCATTCTGACACCATGGAACCTCCGTGAATCAGGGCTCCATTGTTACCGTCCAGAACCAAGGAGACCATTTGGACATCATGGAACCTCGTGGAACCAAGGCTCCATTGTTCCCGTCCAGAACCAATGAGAGCATTGTGACATCATTGAACCTCATGGAACCAGGGCTCCATTGTTACCGCCCAGAACTAAGGAGACCATTATGACATCAAGGAACCTCGTGGAAACAAGGCTCCATTGTTACCACCAGAACCAAGGAGACCATTGGGACATCATGGAACCTCGTGGAACCAAGGCTCCATTGTTACCGTCCAGAACCAATGAGACGATTGGTACATCATGGAACCTCGTGGAACGAAGGCTCCATTCTTTCCGATCAGAACTTAGGAGACTATTGGTACATCATGGAATCTCGTGGAACCAAGGCTCCATTGTTACGGTCCAGAACCGAGGAGACCATTGTGACATCATGGAACCTCGTAGATCCAAGGCTCCATTGTTATCGTCCAGAACCGAGAAGACCATTGTGACATCATGGAACCTCCTTGAACCAGGGCTCCATTGTTACCATCCAGAACCGAGGAGACCATTGTAACATCATGGGACCTCGTGGAACCAATGCTCCACTGTTCCCGTCCAGAACCAATGAGACCATTGTGACATCATGGAACCTCGTGGAACCAGGGCTTCATTGCGACAGTCTAAAATCTAGTAGTCCATTGTGACATCATGGAACCTTGTGGAACCAGGGATCCATTCTTTCCATCCAGAACTGAGGAGACTCTTGTGACATCATGGAACCTGATGGATCCAAGGCTTCATTTTTACCCTCCAAAACCAAGGAGACCCTTGTGACGTCATGGAACCTCGCGGAACCAAGGCTCCACTGTTAACAGTCGAGAACCAAGGAGATACATGTGACATCACGGAACCTCGTGGAACCAAGGCTGCATTGTTACCGTCCATAACCGAAGAGACCATTGTGACATCATGGAACCTCGTGGAACCAGGGCTCCATTGTTACCGTCCACAACCGAGAAGACCATTGTGACATCATGGAAACTTGTGGAACTAAGGATCCATTATTACCGTCCATAACCAAGGAGACCATTGTGACATCATGGAACCTCGTGGATCCAGGGCTCCATTGTTACCGTCCAGAACCAAGGAGACCATTGTGACATCATGGAACCTCATGGAACCAAGGCTCCATTGTTACCGTCCAGAACTAAGGAGGCCCTTGTGACCTCATGGAACCTCATGGAAACCAGGCTCCATTCTTACCGTCCAGAATAAAGGAGATCCTTGTGACATCATGAAACCTCATGGCACCAAGGCTCTATTGTTACAATCCAGAACCAAGGAGACCCTTGTGACATCATGGAACCTCGTGGAACCAAGGCTCCATTGTTACCATCCAGAACCGAGGAGACCATTGTGACATCATGGAACCTCGTGGAATCAGGGCTCCATTGTTACCATCCAGAACCAAGGAGACCATTGGGACATCATGGAACCTCGTGGAACCAAGGCTCCATTGCTACCCTCCAGAAACAAGGAGAGCATTGTGGCATCATGGAACCTCGTGGAACCAAGGCCCCATTGTTCCAGTCCAGAACCAAGGAAAGCATTGTGACATCATGGAACCTAGTGGAACCAAGGCTCCATTGTTAACAGTCGAGAACCAAGGAGACCATTGTGACATCATGGAACCTCGTGGATCCAGGGCTCCATTGTTACCGTCCAAAACCTAGAAGACCCTTGTGACATCATGAAACCTCATGCCACCAAGGCTCTATTGTTACCGTCCAGAACCAAGGAGACCATTATGACATCAAGGAACCTCGTGGAAACAAGGCTCCATTGTTACCACCAGAACCAAGGAGACCATTGGGACATCATGGAACCTCGTGGAACCAAGGCTCCATTGTTACCGTCCAGAACCAATGAGACGATTGGTACATCATGGAACCTCGTGGAACGAAGGCTCCATTCTTTCCGATCAGAACTTAGGAGACTATTGGTACATCATGGAATCTCGTGGAACCAAGGCTCCATTGTTACGGTCCAGAACCGAGGAGACCATTGTGACATCATGGAACCTCGTAGATCCAAGGCTCCATTGTTATCGTCCAGAACCGAGAAGACCATTGTGACATCATGGAACCTCCTTGAACCAGGGCTCCATTGTTACCATCCAGAACCGAGGAGACCATTGTAACATCATGGGACCTCGTGGAACCAATGCTCCACTGTTCCCGTCCAGAACCAATGAGACCATTGTGACATCATGGAACCTCGTGGAACCAGGGCTTCATTGCGACAGTCTAAAATCTAGTAGTCCATTGTGACATCATGGAACCTTGTGGAACCAGGGATCCATTCTTTCCATCCAGAACTGAGGAGACTCTTGTGACATCATGGAACCTGATGGATCCAAGGCTTCATTTTTACCCTCCAAAACCAAGGAGACCCTTGTGACGTCATGGAACCTCGCGGAACCAAGGCTCCACTGTTAACAGTCGAGAACCAAGGAGATACATGTGACATCACGGAACCTCGTGGAACCAAGGCTGCATTGTTACCGTCCATAACCGAAGAGACCATTGTGACATCATGGAACCTCGTGGAACCAGGGCTCCATTGTTACCGTCCACAACCGAGAAGACCATTGTGACATCATGGAAACTTGTGGAACTAAGGATCCATTATTACCGTCCATAACCAAGGAGACCATTGTGACATCATGGAACCTCGTGGATCCAGGGCTCCATTGTTACCGTCCAAAACCGAGAAGACCCTTGTGACATCATGGAACCTCATGGAACCAGGGCTCCATTGTTACCGTCCAGAACTAAGGAGGCCCTTGTGACCTCATGGAACCTCATGGAAACCAGGCTCCATTCTTACCGTCCAGAATAAAGGAGATCCTTGTGACATCATGAAACCTCATGGCACCAAGGCTCTATTGTTACAATCCAGAACCAAGGAGACCCTTGTGACATCATGGAACCTCGTGGAACCAAGGCTCCATTGTTACCATCCAGAACCGAGGAGACCATTGTGACATCATGGAACCTCGTGGAATCAGGGCTCCATTGTTACCATCCAGAACCAAGGAGACCATTGGGACATCATGGAACCTCGTGGAACCAAGGCTCAATTGCTACCCTCCAGAAACAAGGAGAGCATTGTGGCATCATGGAACCTCGTGGAACCAAGGCTCCATTGTTCCAGTCCAGAACCAAGGAAAGCATTGTGACATCATGGAACCTAGTGGAACCAAGGCTCCATTGTTAACAGTCGAGAACCAAGGAGACCATTGTGACATCATGGAACCTCGTGGATCCAGGGCTCCATTGTTACCGTCCAAAACCGAGAAGACCCTTGTGACATCATGGAACCTCATGGAACCAGGGCTCCATTGTTACCGTCCAGAATGAAGGAGATCCTTGTAACATCATGAAACGTCATGGCACCAAGGCCCTATTGTTACAATCCAGAACCAAGGAGACCCTTTGTGACATCATGGAACCTCGTGGAACCAAGGCTCCATTGTTACCATCCAGAACCAAGGAGACCATTGGGACATCATGGAACCTCGTGGAACCAAGGCTCCATTCTTTCCGTCCAGAACTTAGGAGACTATTGGTACATCATGGAACCTTGTGGAACCAAGGCTGCATTGTTACCGTCCATAACCGAAGAGACCATTGTGACATCATGGAACCTCGTGGAAGCAAGGCTCCATTGTTACCTACCAGAACCAAGGAGACCATTGTGACATCATGGAACCTCATGGAAACAAGGCTCCATTGTTACAATTGAGAACCAAGGAGACCATTGTGACATCATGGAACCTTGTGGAACCAGGGTTCCATCGTTACCGTCCAGAACGGAGGAGACCATTGTGACATCATGGAACCTCGTAGAACCAAGGCTCCATTGTTATCGTCCAGAACCGAGAAGACAATTGTGACATCATGGAACCTCCTTGAACCAGGGCTCCATTGTTAGCATCCAGAACCGAGGAGACGATTGTGACATCATGGAACCTCGTGGAACCAGGGCTCCATTTTTACCGTCCAGAACCAAGGAGACCATTGTGACATCATGGAACCTCATGGAAGCAAGGCTCCATTATTACAATTCAGAACCAACGAGACCGTTGTGACATCATGGAACCTTGTGGAACCAAGGCTCCATTATTACCGTCCATTACCAAGGAGACCATTGTGACATCATGGAACCTCGTGGAACCAAGGCTCCATTCTTTCCGTCCAGAACTTAGGAGACTATTGGTACATCATGGAACCTCGTGGAACCAAGGCTCCATTGTTTCGGTCCATAACCGAAGAGACCATTGTGACATCTTGGAACCTCGTGGAAGCAAGGCTCCATTGTTACCCACCAGAACCAAGGAGACCATTGTGACATCATGGAACCTCGTAGAACCAAGGCTCCATTGTTATCGTCCAGAACCGAGAAGACCATTCTGACACCATGGAACCTCCGTGAATCAGGGCTCCATTGTTACCGTCCAGAACCAAGGAGACCATTGGGACATCATGGAACCTCGTGGAACCAAGGCTCCATTGTTCCCGTCCAGAACCAATGAGAGCATTGTGACATCATGGAACCTCATGGAACCAGGGCTCCATTGTTACCGCCCAGAACTAAGGAGACCCGTGTGACATCATGAAACCTCATGCCACCAAGGCTCTATTGTTACCGTCCAGAACCAAGGAGACCATTATGACATCAAGGAACCTCGTGGAAACAAGGCTCCATTGTTACCACCAGAACCAAGGAGACCATTGTGACATCATGGAACCTCGTGGAACCAAGGCTCCATTGTTACCGTCCAGAACCAATGAGACGATTGGTACATCATGGAACCTCGTGGAACGAAGGCTCCATTCTTTCCGATCAGAACTTAGGAGACTATTGGTACATCATGGAATCTCGTGGAACCAAGGCTCCATTGTTACGGTCCAGAACCGAGGAGACCATTGTGACATCATGGAACCTCGTAGATCCAAGGCTCCATTGTTATCGTCCAGAACCGAGAAGACCATTGTGACATCATGGAACCTCCTTGAACCAGGGCTCCATTGTTACCATCCAGAACCGAGGAGACCATTGTAACATCATGGGACCTCGTGGAACCAATGCTCCACTGTTCCCGTCCAGAACCAATGAGACCATTGTGACATCATGGAACCTCGTGGAACCAGGGCTTCATTGCGACAGTCTAAAATCTAGTAGTCCATTGTGACATCATGGAACCTTGTGGAACCAGGGATCCATTCTTTCCATCCAGAACTGAGGAGACTCTTGTGACATCATGGAACCTGATGGATCCAAGGCTTCATTTTTACCCTCCAAAACCAAGGAGACCCTTGTGACGTCATGGAACCTCGCGGAACCAAGGCTCCACTGTTAACAGTCGAGAACCAAGGAGATACATGTGACATCACGGAACCTCGTGGAACCAAGGCTGCATTGTTACCGTCCATAACCGAAGAGACCATTGTGACATCATGGAACCTCGTGGAACCAGGGCTCCATTGTTACCGTCCACAACCGAGAAGACCATTGTGACATCATGGAAACTTGTGGAACTAAGGATCCATTATTACCGTCCATAACCAAGGAGACCATTGTGACATCATGGAACCTCGTGGATCCAGGGCTCCATTGTTACCGTCCAAAACCGAGAAGACCCTTGTGACATCATGGAACCTCATGGAACCAGGGCTCCATTGTTACCGTCCAGAACTAAGGAGGCCCTTGTGACCTCATGGAACCTCTTGGAAACCAGGCTCCATTCTTACCGTCCAGAATAAAGGAGATCCTTGTGACATCATGAAACCTCATGGCACCAAGGCTCTATTGTTACAATCCAGAACCAAGGAGACCCTTGTGACATCATGGAACCTCGTGGAACCAAGGCTCCATTGTTACCATCCAGAACCGAGGAGACCATTGTGACATCATGGAACCTCGTGGAATCAGGGCTCCATTGTTACCATCCAGAACCAAGGAGACCATTGGGACATCATGGAACCTCGTGGAACCAAGGCTCAATTGCTACCCTCCAGAAACAAGGAGAGCATTGTGGCATCATGGAACCTCGTGGAACCAAGGCCCCATTGTTCCAGTCCAGAACCAAGGAAAGCATTGTGACATCATGGAACCTAGTGGAACCAAGGCTCCATTGTTAACAGTCGAGAACCAAGGAGACCATTGTGACATCATGGAACCTCGTGGATCCAGGGCTCCATTGTTACCGTCCAAAACCGAGAAGACCCTTGTGACATCATGGAACCTCATGGAACCAGGGCTCCATTGTTACCGTCCAGAATGAAGGAGATCCTTGTAACATCATGAAACGTCATGGCACCAAGGCCCTATTGTTACAATCCAGAACCAAGGAGACCCTTTGTGACATCATGGAACCTCGTGGAACCAAGGCTCCATTGTTACCGTCCATAACCGAGGAGATCCTTGTCACATCATGGAACCTCGTGGAACCAAGGCTCCATTCTTTCCGTCCAGAACTTAGGAGACTATTGGTACATCATGGAACCTTGTGGAACCAAGGCTGCATTGTTACCGTCCATAACCGAAGAGACCATTGTGACATCATGGAACCTCGTGGAAGCAAGGCTCCATTGTTACCTACCAGAACCAAGGAGACCATTGTGACATCATGGAACCTCATGGAAACAAGGCTCCATTGTTACAATTGAGAACCAAGGAGACCATTGTGACATCATGGAACCTTGTGGAACCAGGGTTCCATCGTTACCGTCCAGAACGGAGGAGACCATTGTGACATCATGGAACCTCGTAGAACCAAGGCTCCATTGTTATCGTCCAGAACCGAGAAGACAATTGTGACATCATGGAACCTCCTTGAACCAGGGCTCCATTGTTAGCATCCAGAACCGAGGAGACGATTGTGACATCATGGAACCTCGTGGAACCAGGGCTCCATTTTTACCGTCCAGAACCAAGGAGACCATTGTGACATCATGGAACCTCATGGAACCAGGGCTCCATTTTTACCGTCCAGAACCAACGAGACCATTGTGACATCATGGAACCTTGTGGAACCAAGGCTCCATTATTACCGTCCATTACCAAGGAGACCATTGTGACATCATGGAACCTCGTGGAACCAAGGCTCCATTCTTTCCGTCCAGAACTTAGGAGACTATTGGTACATCATGGAACCTCGTGGAACCAAGGCTCCATTATTTCGGTCCATAACCGAAGAGACCATTGTGACATCTTGGAACCTCGTGGAAGCAAGGCTCCATTGTTACCCACCAGAACCAAGGAGACCATTGTGACATCATGGAACCTCGTAGAACCAAGGCTCCATTGTTATCGTCCAGAACCGAGAAGACCATTCTGACACCATGGAACCTCCGTGAATCAGGGCTCCATTGTTACCGTCCAGAACCAAGGAGACCATTGGGACATCATGGAACCTCGTGGAACCAAGGCTCCATTGTTCCCGTCCAGAACCAATGAGAGCATTGTGACATCATTGAACCTCATGGAACCAGGGCTCCATTGTTACCGCCCAGAACTAAGGAGACCCGTGTGACATCATGAAACCTCATGCCACCAAGGCTCTATTGTTACCGTCCAGAACCAAGGAGACCATTATGACATCAAGGAACCTCGTGGAAACAAGGCTCCATTGTTACCACCAGAACCAAGGAGACCATTGGGACATCATGGAACCTCGTGGAACCAAGGCTCCATTGTTACCGTCCAGAACCAATGAGACGATTGGTACATCATGGAACCGCGTGGAACGAAGGCTCCATTCTTTCCGATCAGAACTTAGGAGACTATTGGTACATCATGGAATCTCGTGGAACCAAGGCTCCATTGTTACGGTCCAGAACCGAGGAGACCATTGTGACATCATGGAACCTCGTAGATCCAAGGCTCCATTGTTATCGTCCAGAACCGAGAAGACCATTGTGACATCATGGAACCTCCTTGAACCAGGGCTCCATTGTTACCATCCAGAACCGAGGAGACCATTGTGACATCATGGAACCTCGTGGAACCAATGCTCCATTGTTACCATCCAGAACCGAGGAGACCATTGTGACATCATGGAACCTCGTGGAATCAGGGCTCCATTGTTACCATCCAGAACCAAGGAGACCATTGGGACATCATGGAACCTCGTGGAACCAAGGCTCAATTGCTACCCTCCAGAAACAAGGAGAGCATTGTGGCATCATGGAACCTCGTGGAACCAAGGCCCCATTGTTCCAGTCCAGAACCAAGGAAAGCATTGTGACATCATGGAACATCGTGGAACCAAGGCTCCATTGTTATCGTCCATAACCGAGGAGACCATTGTGACATCATGGAACGTCGTGGAACCAAGGCTCCATTCTTAACAGTCGAGAACCAAGGAGACCATTGTGACATCATGGTACCTCCTTGAACCAGGGCTCCATTGTTACTGTCCAGAACCGAGGAGACCATTGTGACATCATGGAACCTCATGGAACCAGGGCTCCATTGTTACCATCCAGAACTTAGGAGACCCGTGTGACATCATGGAACCTCGTGGAACCAGGCTCCATTGTTACCGTCCAGAACCAAGGAGATCCTTGTGACATCATGAAACCTCATGGAACCAAGGCTCCATTGTTACAATCCAGAACCAAGGAGACCCTTGTGACATCATGGAACCTCGTGGAACCAAGGCTCCACTGTTAACAGTCGAGAACCAAAGAGATACATGTGAAATCATGGAACCTGGTGGCACCAAGGCTCCATTGTTACCGTCCAGAACCGAGGAGACTATTGGTACATCATGGAACCTCGTGGAACCAAGGCTGCATTGTTACCCACCAGAACCAAAGAGACCATTGTGACATCATGGAACCTCGTGGAACCAAGGCTCCATTGTTAACAGTCGAGAACCAAGGAGACCATTGTGACATCATGGAACCTCGTGGAACCAGGGCTCCATTGTTCCCGTCCAAAACCAGTGAGACCATTGTGACATCATGGAACCTCATGGAACCAAGGCTCCATTGTTTCCGTCCAGAACCAAGGAGACCATTGGGACATCATGGAACCTCGTGGAACCAAGGCTCCATTGTTACCGTCTATAACCGAGGAGACCATTGTGACATCATGGAACGTCGTGGAACCAAGGCTCCATTCTTTCCGCCCAGAACTTAGGAGACTATTGGTACATCATGGAACCTCGTGGAACCAAGGCTCAATTGTTACCCTCCAAAACCAAGGAGAGCATTGTGATGTCATGGAACCTCGTGGAACCAAGGCTCCATTGTTAACAGTCGAGAACCAAGGAGATACATGTGACATCACGGAACCTCTTGGAACCAAGGCTGCATTGTTACTGTCCATAACCGAAGAGACCATTGTGACATCATGGAACCTCCTTGAACCAAGGCTCCATTGTTATCGTACAGAACCGAGAAGACTATAGTGACATCATGGAACCTCCTTGAATCAGGGCTCCATTGTTACCATCCAGAACCGAGGAGACCATTGTGACATCGTGGAACCTCGTGGAACCAGGGCTCCATTGTTACCGTCCAGAACCGAGGAGACCCTTGTGACATCATGGAACCTCGTGGAACCAAGGCTCCACGGTTAACAGTCGAGAACCAAGGAGATACATGTGACATCATGGAACCTCGTGGAACCAAGGCTCCATTGTTCCTGTCCAGAACCAATGAGACCATTGAGAAATCATGCAACCTCATGGAAGCAAGGCTCCATTGTTAACAGTCGAGAACCAAGGAGACCATTGTGACATTATGGAACGTCGTGGAACCAAGGCTCCATTCTTAACAGTCGAGAACCAAGGAGACCATTGTGACATCATGGAACCTCATGGAACCAGGGCTCCATTGTTACCGTCCAGAACTAAGGAGACCCTTGTGACATCATGGAACCTCATGGACACCAGGCTCCATTCTTACCGTCCAGAACCAAGGAGATCCTTTTGACATCATGAAACCTCATGGCACCAAGGCTCTATTGTTACAATCCAGAACCAAGGAGACCCTTGTGACATCATGGAACCTCGTGGAACCAAGGCTCCACTGTTAACAGTCGAGACCGAAAGAGATACATGTGACATCACGGAACCTCTTGGAACCAAGGTCCCATTGTTACGGTCCAGAACCAAGGAGACCATTGTGACATCATGGAACCTCATGGAACCAAGGCTCCATTGTTGCCGTCCATAGCCGAGGAGATCATTGTGACATCATGGAACCTCGTGGAACCAAGGCTCCATTCTTTCCGTCCAGAACTTAGGAGACTATTGTGACATCATGGAACCTCGTGGAACCAAGGCTGCATTGTTACCATCCATAACCAAAGAGACCATTGTGACATCATGGAACCTCATGGAAGTAAGGCTCCATTGTTACCATTCAGAACCAAGGAGACCATTGTGACATCATGGAACCTTGTGGAAACAAGGCTCCATTGTTACCGTCCATTACCGAGGAGACCATTGTGACATTATGGAACCTTGTGGAAGCAAGGCTCCATTGTTACCGTCCATAACCGAGGAGACCATTGTGACATCATGGAACCTCGTGGAACCAATGCTCCACTGTTAACAGTCGAGAACCAAGGAGATACATGTGACATCACGGAACCTCTTGGAACCAAGGCTCCATTGTTACCGTCCAGAGCCAAGGAGACCATTGTGACATCATGGAACCTCTTGGAAGCAATGCTCCATTGTTCCCGTCCAGAACCAATGAGAACATTGTGACATCATGGAACCTCGTGTAACGAGGGCTTCATTGCGACCGTCTAAAATCTAGTAGATCATTGTGACATCATGGAACCTCATGGAACCAGGCATCCATTCCTTCCGTCCAGAACTGAGGAGACTATTGTGACATCATAGAACATCGTGGAACCAAGGCTCCATTGTTATCGTCCATAACCGAGGAGACCCTTGTGACATCATGGAACCTCGCGGATCCAGGGCTCCATTGTTACCGTTCAGACCTTAGGAGACTATTGGTACATCATGAAACCTCGTGGAACCAGGGCTCAATTTTTACGGTCCATAACCGAAGAGACCATTGTGACATCTTGGAACCTCCTGGAACCAAGGCTCCATTATTACCCACCAGAACCAAGGAGACCATTGTGACATCATGGAACCTCATGGAACCAGGGCTCCATTGTTACCGTCCAGAACCAAGGAGACCATTGGGACATCATGGAACCTCGTGGAACCAAGGCTCAATTGTTATCCTCCAGAACCAAGGAGACCATTGTGATATCATGGAACCTCGTGGAAAAAAGGCTCCATTTTTACCGTCCAGAACCAAGGAGACCATTGTGACATCATGGAACCTCATGGAACCAAGGCTTCATTCTTACCCTCCAAAACCAAGGAGAGCATTGTGACATCATGGAACCTCGTGGAACCAAGGCTCCATTGTTCCCATCCAGAACCAATGAGACCATTGTGACATCATGGAGCCTCGTGGAACCAAGGCTCCATTCTAACGGTCCATAACCGAAGAGACCATTGTGACATCATGGAACCACATGGAACCAAGGCTCCATTCTTAACAGTCGAGAACCAAGGAGACCATTGTGACATCATGGAACCTCCTTGAACCAGGGCTCCATTGTTACCACCCAGAACCAAGGAGACCATTGTGACATCATGGAACCTTGTGGAAAAAAGGCTCCATTGTTCCCGTCCAGAACCAAGGAGACCATTGGGACATCATGGAACCTCGTGGAACCAAGGCTCCACTGTTAACAGTCGAGAACCAAGGAGATACATGTGACATCACGGAACCTCTTGGAAGCAAGGGTCCATTGTTACCGTCCAGAACCAAGGAGGCCATTGTGACATCATGGAACATCGTGGAACCAAGGCTCCATTGTTCCCATCCAGAACCAATGAGACCATTGTGACATCATGGAATCTCATGGAACCAAGGCTCCATTGTTAACTGTCGAGAACCAAGGAGACCATTGTGACAGCATGGAACCTCGTGGAACCAAGACTCCATTGTTACCATCCAGAACCAATGAGACCATTGTGACATCATGGAATCTCATGGAACCAAGGCTCCATTGTTAACTGTCGAGAACCAAGGAGACCACTGTGACGTCATGGAACCTCGTGGAACCAAGGCTCCATTGTTCCCGTCCAGAACCAATGAGACCATTGTGACATCATGGAACCTCATGGAACCAAGGCTCCATTGTTAACAGTCGAGAACCAAGGAGACCATTGTGACATCATGGAACCTCGTGGAACCAAGGCTCCATTGTAACTCTCCAGAACCAAGGAGACCATTGTGACATCATGGAACCTTGTGGAACCAAGGCTCCTTTGTTACTCTCCAGAAGCAAGGAGATACTTCTGACATCATGGAACCTCGTGGAACCAAGGCTCCATTGTTACCCTCCAAAACCAAGGAGACTATTGTGACACATGGAACCTCATGGAACCAAGGCTCCACTGTTACAGTCCATAACCAAGGAGAAGCTTGTGACATCATGGAACCTCGTGGAACCAAGGCTCCATTGTTATGGTCCAGAAGCAAGGAGAACATTGTGACATCATGGAACCTCGTGGAACCAAGGCTTCATTGTTACTGTCCAGAAGCAAGGAGATACTTGTGACATCATGGAACCTCGTGGTAGCAAGGCTCCATTGTGACCGTCCAGAAACAATGAGACCATTGTGACATCATGGAATCTCGTGGAACCAAGGCTCCATTTTTCACTGTCGAGAACCAAGGAGACCATTGTGACATCATGGAACCTCGTGGAACCAAGGCTCCATTGTTCCCGTCCAGAACCAATAAGACCATTGTGACATCATGGAACCTCGTGGAACCAAGGCTCCATTCTTAATAGTCTAAAACCAAGGAGACCATTGTGACATCATGGAACCTCCTTGAACCAGGGCTCCATTGTTACCATCCAGAACCGAGGAGACCATTGTGACATCATGGAATCTCGTGGAGCCAAGGCTCCATTGTTATTGCCCAGAACCAAAAAGACCATTGTGACATCATGGAACCTCGTTGAACTAAGGCTCCATTGTTACCCTCCAGAACCGATGAGACCATTGTGACATCATGGAACCTCATGGACACCAGGCTCCATTCTTACCGTCCAGAACCAAGGAGATCCTTTTGACATCATGAAACCTCATGGCACCAAGGCTCTATTGTTACAATCCAGAACCAAGGAGACCCTTGTGACATCATGGAACCTCGTGGAACCAAGGCTCCACTGTTAACAGTCGAGACCGAAAGAGATACATGTGACATCACGGAACCTCTTGGAACCAAGGTCCCATTGTTACGGTCCAGAACCAAGGAGACCATTGTGACATCATGGAACCTCATGGAACCAAGGCTCCATTGTTGCCGTCCATAGCCGAGGAGATCATTGTGACATCATGGAACCTCGTGGAACCAAGGCTCCATTCTTTCCGTCCAGAACTTAGGAGACTATTGTGACATCATGGAACCTCGTGGAACCAAGGCTGCATTGTTACCATCCATAACCAAAGAGACCATTGTGATATCATGGAACCTCATGGAAGTAAGGCTCCATTGTTACCATTCAGAACCAAGGAGACCATTGTGACATCATGGAACCTTGTGGAAACAAGGCTCCATTGTTACCGTCCATTACCGAGGAGACCATTGTGACATTATGGAACCTTGTGGAAGCAAGGCTCCATTGTTACCGTCCATAACCGAAGAGACCATTGTGACATCATGGAACCTCGTGGAACCAATGCTCCACTGTTAACAGTCGAGAACCAAGGAGATACATGTGACATCACGGAACCTCTTGGAACCAAGGCTCCATTGTTACCGTCCAGAGCCAAGGAGACCATTGTGACATCATGGAACCTCTTGGAAGCAATGCTCCATTGTTCCCGTCCAGAACCAATGAGAACATTGTGACATCATGGAACCTCGTGTAACGAGGGCTTCATTGCGACCGTCTAAAATCTAGTAGATCATTGTGACATCATGGAACCTCATGGAACCAGGCATCCATTCCTTCCGTCCAGAACTGAGGAGACTATTGTGACATCATAGAACATCGTGGAACCAAGGCTCCATTGTTATCGTCCATAACCGAGGAGACCCTTGTGACATCATGGAACCTCGCGGATCCAGGGCTCCATTGTTACCGTTCAGACCTTAGGAGACTATTGGTACATCATGAAACCTCGTGGAACCAGGGCTCAATTTTTACGGTCCATAACCGAAGAGACCATTGTGACATCTTGGAACCTCCTGGAACCAAGGCTCCATTATTACCCACCAGAACCAAGGAGACCATTGTGACATCATGGAACCTCATGGAACCAGGGCTCCATTGTTACCGTCCAGAACCAAGGAGACCATTGGGACATCATGGAACCTCGTGGAACCAAGGCTCAATTGTTATCCTCCAGAACCAAGGAGACCATTACGATATCATGGAACCTCGTGGAAAAAAGGCTCCATTTTTACCGTCCAGAACCAAGGAGACCATTGTGACATCATGAAACCTCATGGAACCAAGGCTTCATTCTTACCCTCCAAAACCAAGGAGAGCATTGTGACATCATGGAACCTCGTGGAACCAAGGCTCCATTGTTCCCATCCAGAACCAATGAGACCATTGTGACATCATGGAGCCTCGTGGAACCAAGGCTCCATTCTAACGGTCCATAACCGAAGAGACCATTGTGACATCATGGAACCACATGGAACCAAGGCTCCATTCTTAACAGTCGAGAACCAAGGAGACCATTGTGACATCATGGAACCTCCTTGAACCAGGGCTCCATTGTTACCACCCAGAACCAAGGAGACCATTGTGACATCATGGAACCTTGTGGAAAAAAGGCTAAATTGTTCCCGTCCAGAACCAAGGAGACCATTGGGACATCATGGAACCTCGTGGAACCAAGGCTCCACTGTTAACAGTCGAGAACCAAGGAGATACATGTGACATCACGGAACCTCTTGGAAGCAAAGGTCCATTGTTACCGTCCAGAACCAAGGAGGCCATTGTGACATCATGGAACATCGTGGAACCAAGGCTCCATTGTTCCCATCCAGAACCAATGAGACCATTGTGACATCATGGAATCTCATGGAACCAAGGCTCCATTGTTAACTGTCGAGAACCAAGGAGACCATTGTGACAGCATGGAACCTCGTGGAACCAAGACTCCATTGTTACCATCCAGAACCAATGAGACCATTGTGACATCATGGAATCTCATGGAACCAAGGCTCCATTGTTAACTGTCGAGAACCAAGGAGACCACTGTGACGTCATGGAACCTCGTGGAACCAAGGCTCCATTGTTACCGTCCAGAACCAATGAGACCATTGTGACATCATGGAATCTCATGGAACCAAGGCTCCATTGTTACTGTCCAGTAGCAAAGAGACCATTGTGACATCATGGAACCTAATGGAACCAAGGCTCCATTGTTAACAGTCGAGAACCAACGAGACCATTGTGACATCATGGAACCTCATGGAACCAAAGCTTCATTGTTTCCCTCCAAAACGAAGGAGAGCATTGTGACATCATGGAACCTCGTGGAACCAGGGCTCCATTGTTCCCGTCCAGAACCAATGAGACCATTGTGACATCATGGAACCTCATGGAACCAAGGCTCCATTGTTAACAGTCGAGAACCAAGGAGACCATTGTGACATCATGGAACATCGTGGAACCAAGGCTCCATTGTTACCGTCCAGAACCAATGAGAACATTGTGACATCATGGAACCTCGTGGAACCAAGGCTCCATTGTTAACAGTCGAGAACAAAGGAGACCATTGTGACATCATGGAACCTCCTTGAACCAGGGCTCCATTGTTACCACACAGAACCGAGGAGACCATTGTGACATCATGGAACCTCGTTGAACCAAGTCTCCATTGTGACCGTCCAGAACCAAGGAGACCATTGGGACATCATGGAACCTCGTTGAACCAAGTCTCCATTGTTACCCTCCAAAACCAATGAGACCATTGTGACATCATGGAATCTCATGGAACCAAGGCTCCATTGTTAACTCTCGAGAACCAAGGAGAGCATTGTGACATCATGGAACCTCGTGGAACCAAGGCTCCATTGTTACTGTCCAGAAGCAAAGAGACCATTGTGACATCATGGAACCTAATGGAACCAAGGCTCCATTGTTAACAGTCGAGAACCAAGGAGACCATTGTGACATCATGGAACCTCTTGGAACCAAAGCTTCATTGTTTCCCTCCAAAACGAAGGAGAGCATTGTGACATCATGGAACCTCGTGGAACCAAGGCTCCATTGTTACCGTCCAGAACCAATGAGACCATTGTGACATCATGGAACCTCATGGAACCAAGGCTCCATTGTTAACAGTCGAGAACCAAGGAGACCATTGTGACATCATGGAACCTCGTGGAACCAAGGCTCCATTGTTACCCTCCAAAACCAAGGAGACTATTGTGACACATGGAACCTCATGGAACCAAGGCTCCACTGTTACAGTCCATAACCAAGGAGAAGCTTGTGACATCATGGAACCTCGTGGAACCAAGGCTCCATTGTTACGGTCCAGAAGCAAGGAGAACATTGTGACATCATGGAACCTCGTGGAACCAAGGCTTCATTGTTACTGTCCAGAAGCAAGGAGATACTTGTGACATCATGGAACCTCGTGGTAGCAAGGCTCCATTGTGACCGTCCAGAAACAATGAGACCATTGTGACATCATGGAATCTCGTGGAACCAAGGCTCCATTTTTCACTGTCGAGAACCAAGGAGACCATTGTGACATCATGGAACCTCGTGGAACCAAGGCTCCATTGTTCCCGTCCAGAACCAATAAGACCATTGTGACATCATGGAACCTCGTGGAACCAAGGCTCCATTCTTAATAGTCTAAAACCAAGGAGACCATTGTGACATCATGGAACCTCCTTGAACCAGGGCTCCATTGTTACCATCCAGAACCGAGGAGACCATTGTGACATCATGGAATCTCGTGGAGCCAAGGCTCCATTGTTATTGCCCAGAACCAAAAAGACCATTGTGACATCATGGAACCTCGTTGAACTAAGGCTCCATTGTTACCCTCCAGAACCGATGAGACCATTGTGACATCATGGAACCTCGTGGAAGCACGGCTCCATTGTTACACTCCAGAACCCAGGAGATCCTTGCGACATCTTTGAACCTCATGGAACCAAGGATTCATTGTTACCTTCCTGAACCGAGGAGACCATTGTGACATCATGGAACCTCGTGGAACCAAGACTCCATTGTTAGGAGTCGAAAACAAAGGAGATCATTGTGACATCATGGAACCTCGTGGAACCAAGGATTCATTGTTACCGTCCAGAACCAAGGAGACAATTGTGATATCATAGAACTCAGTGGAACCAAGGCTCCATTGCTACCCTCCAGAACCAAGGAGACCATTGTGACATCATGGAACCTCGTGGAACCAGGGCTCTTTTTATAATGTCCAGAACCGTGGAGATCCTTGTGACATCATGGAACCTCAAGGAACTAAGGCTCCATTGTTACACTCCAGAACCAAGGAGATCCTCATGAAATCTTTGAACCTCGTGGAACCAAGGATTCATTGTCACAGTCCAGAACCAAGGAGACCATTGTGACATCATGGAGCCAAGTGGAACAAAAGCTCCATTTTTACCGTCCAGAACCAAGGAGATCCTTTTGACATCTCAGGACCTCATGAAACCAAGGCTCCATTGTTAACACTCGAGTGCCAAGGAGACCATTCTGACATCATGGAACATCGTGGAACCAAGGCTCCATTGTAACTCTCTAGAACCGAGGAGACCATTGTGACATCATGGAACCTCGTGGAACCAAGGCTGCATTGTTACTCTCCAGAAGCAAGGAGATACTTCTGACATCATGGAACCTCGTGGAACCAAGGCTCCATTGTTACCCTCCAAAACCAAGGAGACTATTGTGACACAAGGCAACCGGCTTACGCTATGGAACCTCATGGAGCCGAGGGTCCACTGTGACATTGTGGGACCTCATTGGAACAAAGGACATGGTTGATAGGACAGAATCTCCTGGAAACTATGGGACATTGTGACACTGCAGAGCCTCATGGAAACAAGGAGACCCCTGTGACACTGAGAACCTTATGGAACCAAGCAGCCATTTTCACCCTACAGAACCAAGGAGACCATTGCTGACAGTACAAAACCTCATGGAACTGAGGGGCTCTTGTTATACAGCGAGGCCTCGTGGAACCAAGGGGCCGTTGTGACACTGTGGGGCCCCATGCAACCAAATATTCATGGTGACACAGCAGGGCTGCTTGTAACCAATTGTCCATTGTGATACTGCAGATCCAAGAGAGCGGGTGACACGATGGCAGTTCATGGAACCAAGGGGCTGCTGTGACACACCAAGGCCTCGTGGAACCAAGGAGAGCATTGTGGCAGTGCAGAACCAAGGAGGCCATTTTAAGAGTACAGAACCAAGGGTCCATTGTTATACAGCAGGGCCTGATGGAACCAAGGGGCCATTGTGAAACTGTGGGGCATAATGGAGTCAAGGACAGCACTGGTACTGAAATGTGCTGGATAGAAACCTTCTCACACAGTTCTGAGGATTTGAAAGTAGATATTATTCATTACATACGGCATGGCAGTCATTTGGCTGATCCTACATCCATTTGAGTGCAGTGAACATCGAGTGAAGAATTTTTTGCAGACACACTGATTACATATTCATGAGCTATCCCCACTTCCTTTGACATTATTTGACATAGTTGCACCCCTTATCAGAAGTCTTTATGTGGTTCTTTGGGGTCTGTCTCCAACATCCAGTGTCCTTTTTAGATGGCTGTTCCTCAACTCCTGCTTTTGAGTAAGGGCAATATCATTGCTTTGCATAACTTCTGCTTTGTCAGCCTTGCAGAGCAGAGCTGGCATCCTGCTTGTGCTTTGCATGAGTTACATCCTTTATCTGTTTCTCCAAGGTTGTGCTGTTCTGTTCTACTGCCCTCATCAAGTCCCCCCTTTTCTTGAGACTCAGTTCCTTATGGGCACCGGTCTCTCAATATCTCTATTTTGTTTTCTAGTGTAGGGCACTATAACACTGAATCGTAATGCAAGCTAAATCCATACAGCAATTATTGTGGTGACCATTATAAACAGATGTTTTAACCAAACCCAGCTGGGTAACCATGAAGGAAATTTGTCCCAGATTTCTTTAAATCCCCAGGAGGTTTCATCTTGAGCTGTGCGTTGAAAGAATTTTTAAACTATAACACTCTGTCCCAAAGTCAGTTCTTTAGCTTTCTGGATGAAGAGAAGAATAGCTGCTACTGCCCTCAGACAGCCCAGCAGCTCTGGCTGACATTGTCTGGTTGCTGTGAAAAGTAGGCACAGCCATGCTCCACTCCCCAGGAACTGTGACAGCACTCCCCGTGCTGGGTTTTGTCTCTCACATGGAAAAAACAGATCCAATGGGTCCATGGGGTTTGAGAGTCCCAAAACAGGGCCCGCATGAGGGCTCGCTGGAGCTGTGAAAAGGCAGCCCATGCCACACCAGTCCAGACTATAAAGCCCTGCTGAGCTGCCTGAGCTCACACAGAGGCTTTAGCAGCAGCCCATAATTGCTGATGCACAGCTGACATCATCCCACACCCCGAGAAATGCCTGTGACTCTCTCATTGTTCATGGCTGTGGGACTTGCCAAATTGCTTCTTTTCCTTCCTGTCCCAACCTCCTTTGTCCCTGGAGGATTTTGAGTCCCAGGTAGGGTTCTGTGCTCTGGACTGTTTGTACTCTGTATCCACTTAGTCCCAGAAAATTCCACAATGCCACAGTCTGATATCTGAACTGCTGCTGAGTTTCAGTTTCAGAGATGAATGCCATCTCCAGACTGGAACAAGACTCCAAAGAGGGTTCTGATGTTTCCATTCCTCCAGTTCTTTTGCCACTTGGTTTCCATATATCATGGGGGTATTTTTAAACTCCTGGGGTAGAACTGGCCAAGTCAGCCGGGCTCTTCTCACTGTGTTTGGACTGTCCCATTCAGAAGTAAATAGTTCTTGACTTTCACTACTCCAAGAGATACAGAAAAAGCCACTTTCAAATTCTACACTCTCAACCATTTTAATTTTTCACTCTAGCTTGTTAGCAAGGTACAAGGATTTGCTACGGACAGGTGTATATCTTCTACTGTCTCATGTATGGCTCTAGGATCCTGTACCAGCCACTAATCCTCTCCATTTGCCTTCTTAACTGCAAAATAAGGCTATTAAATTTGGATTCATATTCCTTCAACAGGCCTCATTTTATAAATTTTTCTTTTATAAATCTAATCTTTCTTTTCTTTTATAAATCTATCCAAGGGATAATAACCCCTTACAACTTTCTTTTCTCAAAGGGTATTGCTTCTGCCTTACTGGTCCTGCTCAGGGTTTCAATTTGTTTCTCACAGGCTCTGCTTTTCTGGGTCACTGGGGCACCTCTCCAGTCCAGACTAGCAGATTTACTGCATCCTCAAGTGATACAGATGGCAGATGGATCACATCTGAAGATTGGAGTGCAAAAACAGAGGCTTCCACATAATTAGATTTTGGAGTAATAACCTGCATTTTGCCATCTTAATCTTGATTTTAGCATTCAGGTTTTCCAAGAAATTGTCCAAGGAGAGGCTTAAGTAAATGGAGTAGATACAAAAACTGGGGAGTCACCCATTGTTTTCCTAATTTAAAATCAATGGGCTGGAAAAATGGCTGAGTTTCATGATTCCCTGTTGCACCAATGATTGTTATAGAATCATTACTCACGTTTCCTTTTACTGTATTTAGCACAGAGCAGCCAGCTCCTGTAGCCACTAAAAATCCTAACTCCTCATTGTCCCAGCTTAGCTGTGACCGGATGTTCTGCTGGGAAAGAATCCTCTGGTCCCCTGCAGTGACCATCGGTGATGGCCACGAGAGGGGAGTTTCGTGTTGTACCTGCGGACAGTCCCTTTTCAAACGCCTCTCTTTCTTACAGTGTGCACATTGATTAACAGCAAGTCTCTTTTCTTCCTTCCTCTGCTCTTCTTTGATGAGCCCTCAGGGGAAAGATGGACTGAATTGTGGAATAACTCACTTTGGGAGAGTGTCCTTTGCAACAGAGCCTTCAACTGCATCAAATGTGGCTTCACTTACAGCTGTTCCAATTGCTTCTGATAATCTGCCTGCCCTGTGGTCTCTGGAGTGTGGAAGCATCCTATGGAATTGGAATTTGCTCCGTTTTACTCAGCTGTGCAGCAGAAGCTGCTACAGGGGGGTCTCTGAAGCAGTCAGAGCCTCCACCCAGGGTGGGGATCACTGCATTTATGCACAAGAATCAACCTGGGCACAGCAGGATGTGCTCATCTCTAGGGCTGCCCCGAGTCCCCACCTGGAGAGCTCCCAAACATTTCAGTCCCACAGTTCATTTTGAAGGTGACTCATTTTTGCTCATTTTAGAGTTGGTTCATTTTGAGGGCTCTTGACTGAACTCAGTCACTTGGTTTCAAGTTGATGGCCTGTCTCAGACCAGGCTCTCCTCTGCTCTGTGTGGACAAAGAGATGGGAGAGCCCTTGGGCCACCCAGGGGACCGATGACTTCAGTGCTCTGGTTGCACATGAACAGAGCTTTGTTTCACTGCTTCAGACCCTCCCTCTCCTCTTCTCCCCTGGCATTTTAAAGAATCCTATTTTCACAGTCATCTGCTCTGCTCTTCTCCATGTTGAAAAGCAAATCAAAAAACCTGAAAAGGAGAACACCAGTCTTTATTGCATATATTTTTTCTCATACATCTTTTCTTAGCTGTGTATTTTGGTTTCAAAACAGAGTAACTTAATTACTTAATTAATCAGGGATTTGAGACTTGAAAAGTGAGTTTCATCTACTCCCCTGCAGGCACCCAGGAGAATTTGTTTTCTCGAGGCTCGCTCTGTAGCCAGTGGAGACAATAGAACATTTGGAGGCTGGGTGCTCCCAACTGCCACATAAAACAAAAATTACAAATCTCTTCCTGGCACTTTTCCCTTGCTCTGCACAGGTTCATTTTGGTGCAGACAGGGGACAGCTGAGATTGTGACACTCTGTGTGGATCCATAATAAATTCCAGTCCTCATTTAGAGTACTAAAAATCCAAGTTCTACTTGGTCCCTATTCTGCCCTCCCCATTCCTTTCCTGAAGAGACAGAGAGGAAAAAGCTGTGGAAGAAAGCAGAGGGTTACAAAAGAGATACTTGGGATTGCTTCTTTTGGAAGCAACAGTTCCTCAGGGACTCCTGGTCCAAATGCAAGTACTGAAAAGTAGAAACAAGGAAGTTCAACACACAGATTTGGTGTAATTTCAGCGTTTAGTGTTTGTGCTGTAGATGAGAGGTGTTTGGCACATGGGTGTGACAGATGTTTGCAGTAGGTCTGAGTGAGCTGGGAATTTCCCAGGAATGGGGGGAAATAGCCAATAGCTCCTTAGAATCCTCTGTTCTGGTGAAAGAATTCTTTGGGAGTGTTTGGAAAAGGTAGAAAGAACACAATAAAATCTCTGAGGTCTCTACCTGAAATGGGAAAGAGAACAATCAGGGTGTGAGAATTGTTTGAAGCACAATCTCTGTGCTCTATAGCAAGAGTGCAGGAAAAGAAAACAGCAGAGAAGGAAGGATAGAAATGTTTGTCCAGACTGTGAAATGATCCCACTTGGTTTTGCCATGTTCCTGTCTCAGCAGGATGAGCTGGAATTCAGCATGGGACCAGAAAATGAAACAGCAGTTACTGAGTTCATCCTAGAGGGTTTCCCAGAGCTTGATCCGAGACTGCAGCTATTTTTCTCTTGGGTCCTTCTGCTCATGTACCTGACAACAGTGATGGGGAATGCAACCATCATTTTCCTCGTGTGTGTGGATCACCAGCTGCAAAGCCCCATGTACTTTTTCATCAGCAACCTGGCCTTCCTAGAGATCTGCTTTACATCCTCCACAAGCATCAAATTGTTTGTCATGCTGAGCTCTGGTCAGAACACTCTCTCACGAAGCAGCTGCTGTGCCCAAAACTATTTCTATTTTGCCCTGGGCTGCACAGAGTTCATCCTGCTCGTTGTCATGTCCTTTGAGCGCTATGTTGCCACCTGCCAACCTTTGCTCCATGCTGCCATCATGAAGCCTCAGCTCTGTGTCCACCTGGTTGTTGCTGCTTGGCTCCTCGGCTTTGCCCTGCTGAGCTACCGGCTGTTCTTCCTCTCGGAGCTGTCTTTCTGTGGCTTCAAGATCCCCCATTTCCTTTGTGACAACTCCCCCTTGTTCAGACTGTCTTGTTCTGACACCAGCCTGCTTTGGAAAATAGACTCTGTCTTCTTAGCGTGTGTCGTGCTGGGTTCCTTATGTTTGACTCTGGCACTTTACACCTGCATCCTTTTCTGTGTTCTGCATCTTCCAGCAGCCTCTGGGAGGAAGAAAGCTTTGACTACGTGTTCTTCCCATCTCATCACCTTGTCCATTGCCTATGGGAGCTGCATTGCTCTCTACACGTGTCCTGCAGAAGATGTTTCCTTGAGGACCAACAGAATTGTAGCTCTGCTCAACACAGTCCTGTACCCATTCTTAAATCCATTCATCTACAGCCTTCGGAACAAATCTGTGATCTTGGCCCTGAACAAATCCAATGCCAGGGCAAGAACAAAGCTTTTCCCCTAACCATGGTGCATTTCTGGAAAGCCATCCCAAGAATCTGATGTCATCTGTTGCACACTACCAGTGCCTGTGAGTGCAGCCTCCAAACAGGGCTGCCTCAGGAGACTGATACTCCTGCTGGCTTGTGTCAGGTTAAAAGATAAAAGACTCCTCTGCACACCCAGACAGGGCACCAACAATGGCAGGAGGAGAAACTCAGTTCATTCTCTGCCCTGGCTGCTCCCAGGCCCATCACTGGAGAGCCCCCAGCTCATTAAGAGCCCATCTCCAAAACAGAGAAGAGCTCAGCGGAACAGTGGCAAGTGGCAATCCAAATTACAGCTCCTGAGCAATGGACACCTTGTCCCAGCTCCTTTCCTGGGACAGCCATCAGCCCTCGTGTCCACCTTTGAAACCCCAAAGTCACTGAGAGCAGGTCACCATTTGGACTAAGGGGATTGCTGCCCTGGCGTGTAGGACACGTTTTGGGATGAAGAAGGAGGAGGAGCAGTTTTGGATAGCACAGGACTTGTGGGAAGGTGAGGGGAGGATCCCAAGCAGAGCAGTCTGTCCTGTCTTCTCATTAAACTTGAATTCTCCCCCTGTGTGAGCAAATCTCTGTTCTGCCTGAGCATGGGAGCCTGGGGGTGTGAGGGCAGCAGTTGGGGGAGGGCACCAAAGAGCCCACCTGCCAACGGTGCTGGCCACGGAGTGACCGGAGGGACTGGACTTAGGGGTCTGGGGGTGTGGGGTGTGTCTGGTCTGCACCAGCACCTGGAATGGGGCTGTGGGCTCAGGGCTCAGATGCCCAAATGCCTCAGCTGTGAGACTGGAATCCAGGGGAAGCTGCTGAGCAGACAAGTGTCCGAGCACAGCTGTGCAGGGATCCGTGCACAGGTATGACTATGGAATGGGACAGACTGGACCAGGATAGTCCCGCTGGGAATGATCTGCAGTTCAGACCAGAATGAGGGTCTGGTCCAACTGCCCGACCCCTCCAGGGTCACCAAAAGTTAAAGCAGGCATTAGGGCACTGTCCAAATGCCTCTTAAACACGGACAGGCTTGGGGCATCAGCCACCTCTCCAGGGAGCCTGTTCCAGTGCTTGACCACCCTCTCAGTAAAGAAACCCTTTCTCCTGTCCAGTCTAAACCATCCCGGTACAGCTTTGAACCCTTCTCAGATGTTCCAACACTAGATATCAGGGAGAAGAGAAAGGGAAATGCAGGGCAGAGCCAGGGGCAGCGAGATGGGAGTGTGCAGCCTGCAGGGACACAGCAGCAGCTGTGGGACATGCAGGACAAGCTGTGCTGGACATGGCCAAGGGCCCTGGCAGGGCTGGCAGTGCCCAGGAGAAGCCCAGTCTGGGTGCCCCGGGGCACAGCAGGGTCTGTGCCACCGAAGGCTGTCAGGAGACACCTTGTCCTGAGGCACTGGGGCCTCCTGGCACAGCCCCAGCCAGGCTGGGCACTGTCAGCCCCTTGTCCTGCCCTCAGCATCCCCCCCTAGCCCACATCCCAGTGGCCTCAAGGATCTGCTGGAAGGAGTCCCTGGGGAGCCTTGCTCAGGAATGGCCCTGGGGGCTCCACAATGCTCCCAGGGACTGCAGGTTTTTCAAAGGACTTTGGCTTTGGCTTTTGCCTTGGAGTCTCTGAGAGCTTTGTGCAATCGTGGCCTCCAATTATCTGCTGTAATTAGTCCCTGGAGAGGTTTTGTCAGGAACAGCACTCAGTGGGGCTCATGAATGCTTCAAGGTACTTCAATTCTTTTAAGGTACTTGGTGTTTCCCTTTAGATGCAGACTCTGTGAGAGGTTTGTGCAATCGTGGCCCCAATTATCTGCTTTAACGAGTCCCTTGAGAGCTTTGCACTGACTCTCAGTGGGGCTCAGTAATGCTTTGAGATACTCAAGATTTTTAAGGTGCTTTGGATTTTCCTTTCCATACTGAGAGGTTTTTTGTGCCATTTTGAGTGTCTGAGAGGTTTTTGTGCCATCCTGGCCTCCAGTTCTCTCCTCCAAGGGGTCCATCAGGAGCCTGTGTTGGGGATGGACCTCAGTGGGTCCCATTAATGCTTTGAGATACTTTGGGCTTTTCATCTGACTTGGACTCTTGGAAAGGTTTGTGCAATCTCCTCTCAGGCCCTGAGGTTCCAGGGCTCAGCTCCAAATGAGGGCTCCATGGGGCTCATAAGGATCAAGCAAGAACAGATAAGCCATGGCTCTGCCTTGATTTCCCTCTGGCCTGGTGCAGTTCATCAGTAAGTTTTCCTACTACAGTTATGGAGAATTATTTCAAAGAGCTTCTAAGAAATATTTATTCCTATTTTAAAGGGTATATTTTATTACTCTTCTCTTTCTAGCAGAGGTCATTGCATTATTCAGTGATTCATAGTGATCCAGAGATTCTCTTAAGAAGGTCTGGCCTGCTCAGAGAAGCTGTGCCTTGAGGTGTGACCCAGTGGGGACAACCTTGCTCCACATTCCCCAACCCATCTTGCCTCTCCTTCCTCATCTGGGGCCTGCTTTGCTTGGAGAACTCATTGCACACAGCCAAAGAAGGGTTTTCTTCTTCTTTTTTTAAGCAATCTAAATCTGCCAAGTTGCCCACTAAAAACAGACACCCTCCTCAAGGGTGTGCCAAGACCAAGCTGCCTCCAAGGAGGTACAATTGCAGTGACACTCGTTGGTGCCGCCAGGTGCCACGGCCACGGCCACAGGGACCCGTTCCTTAGTTTGGTGCCACGGCAACCAAGGCCTGGAGGCGTTGTGATGGTTGGTTGCCATGGAAACCTGCCCTGGGCCCCTTGCTCAGGGCTGCTCTCACTGCCCAGAGCCAGAGGGGATCCCGTGCTGGGGCCTTGTGCCACGGCCACCTGCCCTGTGCCGCGCTGGCCGCTCAGGCGCCGCGGAACCAGCAGCAAAGGGCAGGGCCAAAGGCCAGGTCAGCCAGACAGAAAGGGGCCGTGCTGGGCACTGTTTCCATGGCAACCCTCACTGGCTGTGACACCTGGGTCACCTGTCCTGGCAGTTGCCATGGCAACCCGGCTCACTGGAAATACAAGGGTGGACAAAGGTTTTAATAGGGCCTGTCACAACAGGACAAAGGGGAGTGGTTTTAAACTAAAGGAAGGGAGGTTCAGATAAGAACAGATAAGGAGGAAATTTTTGATGATGAGGTTGGTGATAAAGCAGTACAGGTTCCCATGGAGGTGGTCAATGCCCCATCCCTGGAAACATTCAAGTCCAGCTGGGACAGGGCTCTGAACAACCTGATCTGCTGAAAGATGTCCCTGCTCATCGCAGGGTTTGGATGAGATGAGCACTGCAGAGCTCTTCCCATCCAAACCATTCCAGGATTGCGTGGGGAGAAGGGGATTCTCAGTGGACTTTGCTGGCTGGTCCTGGTACCTGATCTCCACAGTCTCTCCTATCCTACTCAATCTTCTTCACCAATGTTTGTTTCCTGACTATTCTAAATTTCTGTTTGTGTGTCTGTGTGTGACTGCTGAGCAGGGACAAGGAGGCAATGAGGCCCCAGGGCTGCAAGGGTCACTTGTCCCCTCCTGGAGCCAGGGCCAGCAGCCACGGCCAAAGTGCTGCACAGGTTGGCTCTGTCAGGGCCTTGCAGCTGCTGCACATGCCTGTGCCCTCTGCAGCCCAGGCTGTCCTACGGTGTCCCTGCCCTGCGCCTCTGTCCCTGCCGGCTGTCCTCATCCCCCAGCTGCCCCACCTGGCTGGCCCCTTCCTTTGCTGACAGCTCTGCCTCCTGCCTGCCCCTGCCTGGCCACACAAAGCCTTGGGCTGCTCCAGGCTCCTTCTGGGGACGTGTTGCGCCACAGCCCTGCCCTGGGAGGGAAATTCCTTTCTCCTGCTGTCCAGTCTGGGCCTCCCCAGCTGTACTTGGAGTCTTTATTTCCTTCTCATGCTTATGTCCTCTATGAAGAAAAGCTCCAGCCTCTCTGAAACCACCCTTCAATCCCTCCCAGGCTACTCCTGTTCTGTCCTCAGTCTCCAGACCACTGAGCCCAGAGCCTGCAGCCTCTACCTGCTGATTATGTGATGAGGCCTCCAAACCCCATCTTGGGAGATTTTTGGCTCCTCTCCAAGGTCTATGAAAACGGAAACTGTGATCAAAGTTATTTTCTCCCAAAACTTGCAGTGACAGAAGAAGAGTCAATCTCTCTAAACTGAATGAAGGTCGATTTTCATTTGTTAGAAGGAGGAAATATTTTTCAATGATGAGAGTGGCAGAAAACTGCAACTGTTTTTCCAGAGAAGTGGATGCCTCATCCCAGGAATGCTCCAAGAGCAGGAGCTTTGTGCAACCTGACCCAGGGAAACCCCGTCCCCTCCCCAAGGATGGAATTCCTGTTGTGTGGGTTCTCTGATGTGCTGGGTGCCCTCACAGCGCTTCTGGCCAGAATGTCTGCTGAGGGCAGCCAGGCTGCTGCAGGGGCTGTGACCTCACAGCCATCACCATTGCAGCCCTGTCCCCTGGGCCTGGCTCTCCCCTTTCCTCTGCCCCTGCCTTGTCTCTGCTGGCATGAAGAGTTTTGTCATTAAGATCTTGTCCCCAAGGTGCTGGGGCCAATGGCTTCCCTGTCAGGCTCCTGGAGCAGAAGTGGCTTTCCAGAGCCCAGCCAGAAATGAGCCCTGAGGCAGCAGCTCTGCAGTGCTGGCCACCAGGCCGGCTTGCCAAGGGAGGCTTCTGGCCATGCCCTGCAAGCAGCTGCTGCTGCCAAGGTGCCTTTGGTGCCTCAGGCTCTCCCTGGCACAGCTCCCAGCACGGCACTCTGCCCTTGTGCCCAAGGCCTTCCCTGGGCTGGGGCTGGCCTGGGGCTTTTCCTGCAGCGGAACCTGCCCTGCTCCTGGCACAGGAAAGGCAGTTCCTGCTGGAGCAGGAGGCTCTGCCTGCACTGGGCTCAAAGAACTTCAGCAAGGCCCTGTTGACTTCAAAATTGGTTCCCAGAGCACTATATTAGAATAATTGTTATAGCTTCTGGACTGTGGAGTAAATAACTCTGGTTAAGATCCTTCTGTCTAATCATGATCAGAATCAATCAGAGCTGTATTTATATAAATATTTCTATTATTCCATCATTAATCCTGTGGGACAAATTGCATTAAGGTCCTATTCTACCTGTCCAATCTTTTACACCTTTGACAAATTGTGGGGCCGGGATTGGATCCAGTCACTCCCAGTCTCCTCTCGGGTCCTGCAGTGGTTTGAGGCTGCATGGTGGCTGCTGGGTGTCATTTCTCCACCTCATGACTCAGCAGGAGTTTCTCCATAAAGAAATAAAGCTTTTGCCTGAAGCTCCCACTCTGCCCATGACGGGAACCCCTGTGATTGCCTGTGCCATCCTGGCTCTTTGGCAGCCTGGGGACTCCTGGGATGTCACCGTGGAGCCCTCGTGAGTGCCTGTGACAGATCGGTGCCTGAGCAGCCCAAGGTGCCCTGGGATGTCACCATGGAATGACTGTGACTGCCTCTGACCACACGGCTCTTGACCATCACCAGAAAATCCTGGGAGATCTCCATGGAGCCCCTGTCTCTGCCTGTGACATTCCAGCTCCTGAACAGCCTGGAGACTCTTGGAAAATCCCGATGGAACACCTCTGAGGGCCTGTGACAAATCTGATCCTTAGCAGGCAAACATAACAAGGACCCATTCCTATGATCAGTTTCCATGGAAACCATCACATCCCCTGTTGCTATGGTCAGTTTCCATGGCAACCATCATCACCAGCCCCTGTTGCTATGGTCAGTTTCCATGGCAACCATCATCACCCCAGGTTGCTATGGTCAGTTTCCATGGCAACCAGCATCAGGACCCGTTGCTATGTTCAGTTTCCATGGCAACCATCGCATCCCCTGTTCCTATGGTCAGTTTCCATGGCAACCATCATCACCAGCCCCTGTTGCTGTGGTCAGTTTCCATGGCAACCATCATATCCCCTGTAGCTATGGTCAGTTTCCATGGCAACCGTCACATCCCCTGTTCCTATGGTCAGTTTCCATGGCAACCATCACCAGGACCCGTTGCTATGGTCAGTTTCCATGGCAACCATCGTCACCAGCCCCCTGTTGCTATTGTCAGTTTGCATGGCAACCATAACCAACCCCTGCTGCTATCGTCAGCCTCCATGGCAACCATCACCAGGAACCGTTGCTATGCTAAATTTCCATGGCAACCATCATCACCAGCCGCTGCGGTCAGTTTCCATGGCAACCATCACCAACCCCTGTTGCTATGGTCAGTTTCCATGGCAACCATCATCACCAATCCCTGTTGCTATGGTCAGTTTCCATGGCAACCATCACCAGTCCCTGTTGCTATTGGCAGTTTCCATGGCAACCATCACCAGCCTCTGTTCTTATGTTCAGTTTCCATGGCAACTATCATCTCCAGCCCCTGTTGCTGTGGTCAGTTTCCATGGCAACCATCACCAGGAGTCGTTGCTATGTTCAGTTTCCATGGCAACCATCATCACCCCATGTTGCTATGTTCAGTCGCCATGGCAACCATCACCAGGACCCGTTGCTGTGGTCAGTTTCCATGGCAACCATCATCACCAACCCCTGTTGGTATGGTCAGTTTCCATGGCAACCATCACCAGGAGCCATTGATGTGGTCAGTTTCGATGGCAACCATCACATCCCCTGTTACTATCGTCAATTTCCATGGCAACCATCACCAGTCCCTGTTGCTATGGTCAGTTTCCATGGCAACCATCCCCAGGATTCATTGCTATGGTCAGTTTCCATGGCAACCATCATCACCAAGCCCTGTTGCTGTGGTCAGTCTCCATGGCAACCATCACTGTCCCTGTTGCTGTGGTCAGTTTCCATGGCAACCATCACCAGGTCCCGTTGCTGTGGTCAGTTTCCATGGCAACCATCATCACCAACCCCTGTTGCTATGGTCAGTTTCCATGGCAACCATCACCAGCCCCTGTTCCTCTAGTCAGTTTCCATGGCAACCATCCCCCGGACCCGTTGCTGTGGTCAGTTTCCATGGCAACCATCATCGCCAACACCTGTTGCGAAGGTCAGTTTCCATGGCAAACATCACATCCCCTGTTGCTACGGTCAGTTTCCATGGCAACCATCACCTCCCCATGTTGCTATGGTCAGTCGCCATGGCAACCATTACCAGGACTCATTGCTATGGTCAGTCTCCATGGCAACCATCACCAGGATTCATTGCTATGGTCAGTTTCCATGGCAACCATCATCACCAAGCCCTGTTGCTATGGTCAGTTTCCATAGCAACCATCATCACCAGTCCCTGTTGCTATGGTCAGTTTCCATGGCAACCATCACCAGGATTCATTGCTATGGTCAGTTTCCATGGCAACCATCATCACCAGCCCCGGTTGCTATGGTCAGTTTCCATGGCAACAATCATCACCAACCCCTGTTGCTATGCTCCGTTTCCATGGCAACCATCACCAGCCCCTGTTTCTATGGTCAGTTTCCATGGCAACCATCATCACCACCCCCCTGTTGCTATTGTCAGTTTCCATGGCAACCATCATCACCAGCCCCTGTTGCTATGGTCATTTCCATGGCAACCATCCCCGTCCGTGTTGCTATGGTCAGTTTCCATGGCAACCATCACCAGCCCCTGATGCTGTGGTCAGTTTCCATGGCAACCATCATCACCAGCCCCTGTTGCTATGGTCAGTTTCCATGGCAACCATCATCATCAGCCCCTGTTCCTATGGTCAGTTTCCATGGCAACCACCACCAGCCCCTGTTGCTATGGTCAATTTCCATGGCAACCATCACCAGGACCCGTTGCTGTGGTCAGTTTCCATGGCAAACATCATCACCAACCCCTGTTGCTATGGTCATTTTGCATGGCAACCATCACTGTCCCCATGTTGCTATGGTCAGTCTCAATGGCAACCATCACCAGGACCCGTTGGTATGGTCAGTTTCCATGGCAACCATCACCAGGACCCGTTGCCATGGTCAGTTTCCATGGCAACCATCATCACCAACCCCTGTTGCTATGGTCAGTTTCCATGGCAACCATCACCATCCCCTGTTGCTATGGTCAGTCGCCATGACAACCATCACCAGGACTCATTGCTATGGTCAGTCTCCATGGCAACCATGACCAGGACCCGTTGCTATGGTCAGTTTCCATGGCAACCATCATTACCAACGCATGTTGCTAAGGCCAGTTTCCATGGCAACCATCACCAGCCCCTGTTGCAATGGTCAGTTTCCATGGCAACCATCACCAGCCCCTGTTGCTATGGTCAGTTTCCATGGCAACCATCATCACCAGCCCCTGTCCCTATGGTCAGTTTCTATGGCGACCATCACCAGGACCCGTTGCTGTGGTCAGTTTGCATGACAACCATCATCACCAACCCCTGTTGCTATGGTCAGTTTCCATGGCAACCATCACTGTCCCTGTTGCTGTGGTCAGTCTGCATGGCAGCCATCACCAGGACCCGTTGCTGTGGTCAGTTTCCATGGCAACCATCACCAGGACCCGTTGCTATGGTCAGTTTCCATGGCAGCCATCACCAGGACCCGTTGCTGTTGTCAGTTTCCATGGCAACCATCATCACCAGCCCCTGTTGCTATGGTCATTTTCCATGGCAACCATCACCAGGACCCGTTCTGTGGTCAGTTTCCATGGCAACCATCATCAGCAACCCGTGTTCCTATGGTCAATTTCCATGGCAAACATCACCAGCCCCTCTGGCTACGGTCAGTTTCCATGGCAACCATCACCAGGACCCGTTGCTGTGGTCAGTTTCCATGGCAACCATCATCACCAGCCCCTGTTCCTATGGTCAATTTCCATGGCAAACATCACCAGCCCCTCTGGCTATGGTCAGTTTCCATGGCAACCATCACCAGGACCCGTTGCTGTGGTCAGTTTCCATGGCAACCATCACCAGCCCCTGTTGCTATGGTCATTTTCCATGGCAACCATCATCACCAACCCCTGTTGCTATGGTCAATTTCCATGGCAACCATCACCAGGACCCGTTGCTGTGGTCAGTTTCCATGGCAACCATCATCAGCAACCCGTGTTGCTAAGGTCAGTTTCCATGGCAACCATCACATCCCCTGTTGCTATGGTCAGTTTCCATGGCAACCATCATCACCAGCCCCTGTTCCTATGGTCAGTTTCCTTGGCAACCATCATCACCAGCCCCTGTTGCTGTGGTCAGTTTCCATGGCAACCATCACCAGGACCCGTTGCTATGTTCAGTTTCCACGGCAACCATCATCACCCCATGTTGCTATGGTCAGTCGCCATGACAACCATCACCAGGACTCATTGCTATGGTCAGTTTCCATGGCAACCATCATTACCAACGCATGTTGCTAAGGTCAGTTTCCATGGCAACCATCACCAGCCCCTGTTGCAATGGTCAGTTTCCATGGCAACCATCACCAGCCCCTGTTGCTATGGTCAGTTTCCATGGCAACCATCATCACCAGCCCCTGTTCCTATGGTCAGTTTCTATGGCGACCATCACCAGGACCCGTTGCTGTGGTCAGTTTGCATGACAACCATCATCACCAACCCCTGTTGCTATGGTCAGTTTCCATGGCAACCATCACTGTCCCTGTTGCTGTGGTCAGTCTGCATGGCAGCCATCACCAGTACCCGTTGCTGCGGTCAGTTTCCATGGCAACCATCATCACCAGCCCCTCTTGCTGTGGTCTGATTCCATGGCAACCATCACTGTCCCAGTTGCTATGGTCAGTTTCCATGGCAACCATCACCACCAGCCCCTGTTGCTATGGTCTGTTTCCATGGCAACCATCATCACCACCCCCCCTGTTGCTCTTGTCAGTTTCCATGGCAACCATCATCACCAGCCCCTGTTGCTATGGTCAGTTTTCATGGCGACCATCAAATCCCCTGATGCTATGGTCAGTTTCCATGGCAACCATCCCCGTCCCTGGTGCTATGGTCAGTTTCCATGGCAACCATCATCACCAACCCCTGTTGCTGTGGTCAGTCTCCATGGCGACCATCACTGTCCGAGTTGCAATGGTCAGTTTCCATGGCAACCATCACCAGGACGCGTTGCTGTGGTCAGTTTCCCTGGCAACCATCAACACCAGCCAATGTAGCTATGGTCAGTTTCCATGGCGAGCATCATCACCAACCCCTGTTGCTAAGGTCATTTTCCATGGCAACCATCACATCCCCTGTTGCTGTGGTCAGTTTCCATGGCAACCATCATCACCAGCCCCTGTCGCTGTGGTCAGTTTCCATGGCAACCATCATCACCAGCCCCTGTTCCTATGGTCAGTTTCCATGGCGACCATCACCAGGACCCGTTGCTGTGGTCAGTTTCCATGGCAACCATCATCACCAACCCCTGTTGCTATGGTCAGTTTCCATGGCAACCATCACTGTCCCTGTTGCTGTGGTCAGTCTCCATGGCAGCCATCAGCATGCCCCGTTGCTGTGGTCAGTTTCCATGGCAACCATCATCACCAGCCCCTGTTGCTGTGGTCAGTTTCCATGGCAACCATCATCACCAGCCCCTGTTGCTATGGTCAGTTTCCATGGCAACCATCACCAGGAGCCATTGATGTGGCCAGTTTCGGTGGCAACCATCACATCCCCTGTTACTATCGTCAGTTTCCATTGCAACCATCACCAACCCCTGTTCCAATGTTCAGTTTCCATGGCAACCATCACCATCCCCTGTTGCTATGGTCAGTTTCAATGGGAAACATCACCCGTCCCTGTTGCTATGGTCAGTTTCCATGGCAACCATCATCACCAGCCCCTGTTGCTATGGTCATTTTCCATGGCAACCATCATCACCAACCCCTGCTGCTATGGTCAGTCTCCATGGCAACCATCACTGTCCCAGTTGCTATGGTCAGTTTCCATGGCAACCATCACCAGGACCCGTTGCTGTGGTCAGTTTCCATGGCAACCATCACCACCAGCCCCTGTTGCTATGGTCAGTTTCCATGGCAACCATCACTGTCCCAGTTGCTATGGTCAGTTTCCATGGCAACCATCATCACCAGCCCCTGTTCCTATAGTCAGTTTCCATGGCAACCATCACCAGGACCCGTTCTGTGGTCAGTTTCCATGGCAACCATCATCACCAGCCCCTCTTGCTGTGGTCAGTTTCCATGGCAACCATCATCACCACCCCCCTGTTGCTATTGTCAGTTTCCATGGCAACCATCATCACTAAGCCCTGTTCCTATGGTCAGTTTCCATGGCAACCATCACCACCAGCCCCTGTTGCTATGGTCTGTTTCCATGGCAACCATCATCACCACCCCCCCTGTTGCTCTTGTCAGTTTCCATGGCAACCATCCTCACCAGCCCCTGTTGCTATGGTCAGTTTTCATGGCGACCATCACATCCCCTGTTGCTATGGTCAGTTTCCATGGAAACAATCCTCGTCCCTGGTGCTATGGTTAGTTTCCATGGCAACCATCATCACCAACCCCTGTTGCTGTGGTCAGTCTCCATGGCAACCATCACTGTCCGAGTTGCTATGGTAGGTTTCCATGGCAACCATCAGGAGGATGCGTTGCTGTGGTCAGTTTCCCTGGCAACCATCATCACCAGCCCCTGTTGCTGTGGTCAGTTTCCATGGCAACCATCACCACCAGCCCCTGTTGCTATGGTCAGTTTCCATGGCAACCATCACTGTCCCAGTTGCTATGGTCATTTTCCATGGCAACCATCATCACCAGCCCCTGTTCCTATAGTCAGTTTCCATGGCAACCATCACCAGGACCCGTTCTGTGGTCAGTTTCCATGGCAACCATCATCACCAGCCCCTCTTGCTGTGGTCTGATTCCATGGCAACCATCACTGTCCCGGTTGCTATGGTCAGTTTCCATGGCAACCATCATCACCACCCCCCTGTTGCTATGGTCAGTTTCCATGGCAACCATCATCACCAGCCCCTGTTCCTATGGTCAGTTTCTATGGCGACCATCACCAGGACCCGTTGCTGTGGTCAGTTTGCATGACAACCATCATCACCAACCCCTGTTGCTATGGTCAGTTTCCATGGCAACCATCACTGTCCCTGTTGCTGTGGTCAGTCTGCATGGCAGCCATCACCAGTACCCGTTGCTGCGGTCAGTTTCCATGGCAACCATCATCACCAGCCCCTCTTGCTGTGGTCTGATTCCATGGCAACCATCACTGTCCCAGTTGCTATGGTCAGTTTCCATGGCAACCATCACCACCAGCCCCTGTTGCTATGGTCTGTTTCCATGGCAACCATCATCACCACCCCCCCGTTGCTCTTGTCAGTTTCCATGGCAACCATCATCACCAGCCCCTGTTGCTATGGTCAGTTTTCATGGCGACCATCAAATCCCCTGATGCTATGGTCAGTTTCCATGGCAACCATCCCCGTCCCTGGTGCTATGGTCAGTTTCCATGGCAACCATCATCACCAACCCCTGTTGCTGTGGTCAGTCTCCATGGCAACCATCACTGTCCGAGTTGCAATGGTCAGTTTCCATGGCAACCATCACCAGGACGCGTTGCTGTGGTCAGTTTCCCTGGCAACCATCATCAGCAGCCCCTGTTGCTGTGGTCAGTTTCCATGGCAACCATCACCAGTCCCTGTTGCTATGGTCATTTACCATGGCAACCATCAACACCAGCCAATGTAGCTATGGTCAGTTTCCATGGCGAGCATCATCACCAACCCCTGTTGCTAAGGTCATTTTCCATGGCAACCATCACATCCCCTGTTGCTGTGGTCAGTTTCCATGGCAACCATCACTGTCCCTGTTGCTGTGGTCAGTCTCCATGGCAGCCATCAGCATGCCCCGTTGCTGTGGTCAGTTTCCATGGCAACCATCATCACCAGCCCCTGTTGCTGTGGTCAGTTTCCATGGCAACCATCATCACCAGCCCCTGTTGCTATGGTCAGTTTCCATGGCAACCATCACCAGGAGCCATTGATGTGGCCAGTTTCGGTGGCAACCATCACATCCCCTGTTACTATCGTCAGTTTCCATTGCAACCATCACCAACCCCTGTTCCAATGTTCAGTTTCCATGGCAACCATCACCATCCCCTGTTGCTATGGTCAGTTTCAATGGGAAACATCACCCGTCCCTGTTGCTATGGTCAGTTTCCATGGCAACCATCATCACCAGCCCCTGTTGCTATGGTCATTTTCCATGGCAACCATCATCACCAACCCCTGCTGCTATGGTCAGTCTCCATGGCAACCATCACTGTCCCAGTTGCTATGGTCAGTTTCCATGGCAACCATCATCACCAGCCCCTGTTGCTATGGTCATTTTCCATGGCAACCATCATCACCAACCCCTGCTGCTATGGTCAGTCTCCATGGCAACCATCACTGTCCCAGTTGCTATGGTCAGTTTCCATGGCAACCATCACCAGGACCCGTTGCTGTGGTCAGTTTCCATGGCAACCATCACCACCAGCCCCTGTTGCTATGGTCAGTTTCCATGGCAACCATCACTGTCCCAGTTGCTATGGTCAGTTTCCATGGCAACCATCATCACCAGCCCCTGTTCCTATAGTCAGTTTCCATGGCAACCATCACCAGGACCCGTTCTGTGGTCAGTTTCCATGGCAACCATCATCACCAGCCCCTCTTGCTGTGGTCAGTTTCCATGGCAACCATCATCACCACCCCCCCTGTTGCTCTTGTCAGTTTCCATGGCAACCATCCTCACCAGCCCCTGTTGCTATGGTCAGTTTTCATGGCGACCATCACATCCCCTGTTGCTATGGTCAGTTTCCATGGAAACCATCCTCGTCCCTGGTGCTATGGTTAGTTTCCATGGCAACCATCATCACCAACCCCTGTTGCTGTGGTCAGTCTCCATGGCAACCATCACTGTCCGAGTTGCTATGGTAGGTTTCCATGGCAACCATCAGGAGGACGCGTTGCTGTGGTCAGTTTCCCTGGCAACCATCATCACCAGCCCCTGTTGCTGTGGTCAGTTTCCATGGCAACCATCACCACCAGCCCCTGTTGCTATGGTCATTTTCCATGGCAACCATCATCACCAGCCCCTGTTCCTATAGTCAGTTTCCATGGCAACCATCACCAGGACCCGTTCTGTGGTCAGTTTCCATGGCAACCATCATCACCAGCCCCTCTTGCTGTGGTCTGATTCCATGGCAACCATCACTGTCTCGGTTGCTATGGTCAGTTTCCATGGCAACCATCATCACCACCCCCCTGTTGCTATTGTCAGTTTCCATGGCAACCATCACATCCCCTGTTGCTATGGTCAGTTTCCATGGCAACCGTCATCACTAAGCCCTGTTCCTATGGTCAGTTTCCATGGCAACCATCACCACCAGCCCCTGTTGCTATGGTCTGTTTCCATGGCAACCATCATCACCACCCCCCCTGTTGCTCTTGTCAGTTTCCATGGCAACCATCCTCACCAGCCCCTTTTGCTATGGTCAGTTTTCATGGCGACCATCACATCCCCTGTTGCTATGGTCAGTTTCCATGGAAACCATCCCCGTCCCTGGTGCTATGGTTAGTTTCCATGGCAACCATCATCACCAACCCCTGTTGCTGTGGTCAGTCTCCATGGCAACCATCACTGTCCGAGTTGCTATGGTAGGTTTCCATGGCAACCATCAGGAGGACGCGTTGCTGTGGTCAGTTTCCCTGGCAACCATCATCACCAGCCCCTGTTGCTATGGTCAGTTACCATGGCAACCATCAACACCAGCCCCTTTTGCTATGCTCAGTTTCCATGGCGAGCATCATCACCAACCCCTGTTGCTAAGGTCATTTTCCATGGCAACCATCACATCCCCTGTTGCTATGGTCAGTTTCCATGGCAACCATCACCAGCCCCTGTTGCTGTGGTCAGTTTCCATGGCAACTATCATCACCAGCCCCTGTCGCTGTGGTCAGTTTCCATGGCAACCATCATCACCAGCCCCTGTTCCTATGGTCAGTTTCCATGGCGACCATCACCAGGACCCGTTGCTGTGGTCAGTTTCCATGGCAACCATCATCACCAACCCATGTTGCTATGGTCAGTTTCCACGGTAACCATCACTGTCCCTGTTGCTGTGGTCAGTTTCCATGGCAACCATCCCCGTCCCTGTTGCTATGGTCAGTTTCCATGGCAACCATCACCAGCCCCTGTTGCTGTGGTCAGTTTCCATGGCAACCATCATCACCAGCCCCTGTTCCTATGGCCAGTTTCCATGGCAACCATCATCACCAACCCCTGTTGCTATGGTCAGTTTCCATGGCAACCATCACATCCCCTGTTGCTATGGTCTGTTTCTATGGCAACCATTCCCATCCCCTTTTGCTATGGTCAGTCCCTGGGCAGCTCCATGGAGACCCCATGCCAGGGGTGGTTGCCATGGACACCAGCTCAGGACTGGAGCCAGAGCCCGTTGCCATGGCAACCATTGGCAGTCCCATCCCCAGGGTCATGGGATCCCAGAGCCACAGAATTGGCTGAGCTGGGAGGGACCCATCAGGATCCTCGAGTCCAACTGCTGGCCCTGCACAGGACACCCCAACAATGCCAGCCTGGGCCTGGCAGCGCTGTCCAAACGCTGCTGGAGCTCAGAGAGCCCTGGAGCTGTCACCCTTCCCTGGGCAGCCTGGGCAGTGCCCCAGCAGCCTCTGGGCAAAAACCTTTTCCTGAGATCCAACCCGAGCCTGCCCCGACTCAGCTGCAGCCGCTCCCTCCACTCCTGTCCCTGGGCACCAGAGTGAAGAGGTTCCCACAGCCCCAGCCAGGGACCCTCTCCCAAGGCTGTTGCCGTGGCCACCAAGGCTGGCACCAGCTGGGATGCTCGGTTTCCACGGGCCGGGGTTCAGGAATGGGATTCCCCAATTTCCTGCTCCCACTAAAACTGCGCTGCTGCTCACTGCCCTCCCGCCTCCCATGGAAAGCACAAATGGCAAAGATCCTGGGCTGGGATAAGAACAATTTCCTGGGAATATCAACGAGACAAGGAACAGACAGGAACAGAAACAATATTGATAACAGAAGGGATAAGAAAAACTATTTACAGGGAAAACTACATCACCACCAACTGTCCCTTCCCAGCCACGTATTTCCTCCTGCCTGGAAAGGACACCCTTCTCCTCAGGGACAGAGAGAGAGAGTCCCTTTCCTGCCCCTGGCAATGACCTGAGGTGGGAATGAATGTCATGACAGGGCCATGGCCAGACCCCCATGTTCTTCACTCCCACATAATGCCATTGGCAGGGGCAGGAGAAGGTACAGGTGTCTTCCCAGCATGGATCACAGGGAACATGGGTCACCAGGGCTCTTCCCAGTGTGGGTTCTCCAGTGGGAGATGAAGCTGGAGCGGTTCATGAAGCTCTTCCTGGAGTTGGGGCATTTGCAGGGCTTCCCTTACCGGTGACTCCACTGCTTTCTGGTCAAGTTAAAGCTCTGGGGGAAGTTCTTCCCACACTAGGGACACTCGCAGGGCCTCTCCCCAGTGTGGATGCGCCGGTGCCTGACAAGTGTGGAGTTGTGCTTGAAGCCCTTCCCGCAGTCAAGGCAGCGGAAGGGCCTCTCCTCGGTGTGAATCCGCTCATGGAGGAGGAGATTGGAGCTGGTCTGAAACCTCTTCCCACATGTGGGGCACTCGTAAGGCCTCTCCCAGGTGTGGATGCGCCGGTGCCTGATGAGGTGGGAATTGCGCGTAAAGCTCTTCCCGCAGTCAGGGCAGTGGAATGGCCTCTCCTCTGTGTGACTCCGCTGGTGGCAGAGGAGATCTGAGCTGGTGTGAAACCTCTCTGACACTCAGGACACTCCTAGGGCCTCTCCCCGGTATGGATGCGTTGGTGGATGATGAGGTTGGATCTGCAGCTGAAGCCCTTCCCACACTCCCCACACTCGTAGGGCCATTCCCCAGTGCGGATCATCTGGTGGCAGATCAGGTAGGAGCTCTGCCTGAAGCTCTTCCCACACTCCAGGCATTTGTAGGGCTTCTCCCCATCATGAAGCTGCTCACGGACCACCAGCTCCGAGCTCTGGCTGAAGCTCTGCCCACCTTCCTGGCACAGGGTGGGTCTTTCCTCCTCAGAGCACCCTGGGCTGGCTTTGCAGCCCCTCCTCCTGTGGAATCTCTGGGGCTTTTCCTTCCCGTTGCATTCCTCTGCCATGGAGCCGCTCAAAACAGCCTCTGCCATGAGGTTCTGCCGTGGGGATTTGTCCTTGCAGGTCTCCATCCTCAGCTCCTGGTCTGGGGGAGGAAGGACAAGGAGAGGATGGGATTTGCCTCCGTGCCAGAGGGAAGGGGAAGGAGATCCCCCCAGTGCATTCCCGGCTGTCGGAACCCAAGGTGTCCCTCAGACACTCTTGGATGTTCTGGGCCCAGGGCAGAAGCCTCTGAGACCCTGGCAGGTGGCCAGGGACCCCTGTGGTCTTGAGCTTGACCCATGGAACAATTTACCAACCTTGCAGGAAGAACAAGAAATCACAAAAGTTTAGATATTATAATAGTAGTCACAAAGTGAAAGGTAGGATTTTTGAGTGCTGTACAGGGGGGTTTTAGGCCTTGTACAGGGGGGTCTAAGGTTTGTACATGGGGGTCAGAGGTTCTAAGATGGAGGGATTTGGGCGTGCCCTGTCCTCCTTCTTTCTCCTTCCTATTCCCCATGTTCTTGGTGATGTTGGCACTCACAGATTGGTTTAGAGTAGAAAGTCACTGTTCAACATAGGTAGTAGGCATTGGGGAAAAACTATAAACACCTAATACGTAATGTGTGATATAAAAGATGGCACCAGCCCCTCGGGGAGGGGAGACGGGGACAGCCAGAGACGGGGACAGACAGAGTCAGGGACAATGTCAGGGAGTCTGTGTGCCTTGAGATAACATGCAATAAACTGCCTTGAGACCGGACGACTGAAGACTACTGAGTCTTTCTTTGAAGGCACGGGTTGGAGGAGAGACTTTACCACCATCCGGAGTCACCCCAAGCCGGGGAAGGCTCCGGCATCTGGCGTCCCTGGGTGGGCACTGACAAGAGACTAATTTACCAGACGACCTCCAACTTCCACCTGAGAAACAGGCACACCCTGAAGACTCCGAAGAGAGAGAGAGCGGACAGCTCCAGACGAAACATCCTGACCTTCACCAAAACAAATCATCCCAAGGACAGCCCGGAGAGGAGAAAAACCAGAAGCGCGCCTGGAATTTCTCGCCTGTGAGCTGCTGCACAGTAATCAGGATCATCTCCGGACCGACCTTGCGCTGACTCGGCTTTTGGTGAGATCGGTTGAGATTAAGAACATGGGGGGGGGATACTCCCAAGAGCAGATCCAAGTTTTGTCAGCCCTACAGAGGGTGGCATCCACACATCCTGTGGAGATGGCTCCAAAAGAGCTAAAGGCTCTGTTGTTGTGGGTGCGGTGTAATTACCCGCACATAGAGACACATCTCTTGTTCGAACCAAATTTCTGGCAAGAGATCAATAGGCATTTGCATTATCTGGCCACAAAAAGAGATAAGAATGCCGCAAAACTTTTACCTTCCGCGAGAATAATGTTAGAGTCATTTTCACAACGCGGCAAGGGGTCTCTCGTTTTACACCAAATAGCTCAGGCTCCTGGAGGAGCGCAGGGAGAATTGCCCAGCCAGCAGCATGGGGCAGCTCTCTTCACCACAGATCAAGAGGAAGCAGAATCGCTTCCCGTGGAAAAGCAAGGGGACGATTTTCCAGCACGTCCAGGATCCCCGGATTCTCACAGGTCCTCAGATTCCCCTGAACCCCCAGAATCTCTAGGGTCCTCCGATGCAGAAACCCCTCAGTCGGTTGCAGATCAGCCGGGGATAGTTGTCACCCTCGGTGAGGGAGGAGATCGGGAATACCCCGAGTCTACACTCACAGGGGTGGGGGGGCTGCAGCAGCACCGGCGGGGGAGGGTGCAGATGGGAGTGTAGAACCCAGAGAGGAGGGGGAGCCGTCTCTCACAGCAGCGGCGGCGGGCAGTTTGCAACAACCCGCGGCGCCAGGGAGAGCGGGGGGGACTGTGAGGGCAAAGGGGACCAGTGAGAAGGCGGGGGATGCGGGCGCGGCGGTCGTGCGTCCTGAGGGTCCCGTGACGCGTGCCATGGCGAGAGCCCGCGCTGCCGCAGCGGCAGCCGCCCGGCAGGCACAGGGTGAAGGCTCCCAAACCACAGCAGCGGCGTTGGCCAGGCAGCAGGCCGAGACAGAGCGAAAAGCTACGGCAAATGCTCGTCTCGCGGCAGCGGCACCGCGCACACGTGTGATGGAGAAGCGAAACCCAGAAGCCGGGGCGGGGGAGGGCACCTCGCGTGCGGCGGGCGCGACACGAGCACAGACGGGACGGAAGCAACGCGCTTGGGCTGTGGGCGTCGGCACAGAGTCAGGAGAGGCGTGTCCCTGTGATGGGCAGTGTGGGGTGGATACATCAGAGCCGGAGTGGGATCGGGAAGGTGGCGACGTCAGTCTCGGGGAGGATGAGAGCGCTCCCGAGATCGCGGCTGCGCTGGAAAAAGCAAGGAGGCGCGGCCAGGGTCGGGGCGGGAGCGTCCACACCCCCGTGGTGACACAGGCAGAGATGGGGCGTGTCCAGGGTGCAAACGTTTGCCAGGGCACCGCCTCCACACCGTTCCCACGGCAATCGACTCATGCGCACTCAGTCTGTGCCCACAGCCAATCCCAGCCAGTCTCAGACATTGTAAAGCTGAAGCAGTTGATACAGCAAGAGTCGACATCCCAGACTGCGGGATTTGCAAGTGTAAATCAATTGTTACAAGAATTGCACAGGGATTTATCAGAGATACAGATAGGGGAACAAACGTCCGAGTCTTTTGCAGTGCCGACCTCAGCCGGTCAGACGACAGCGCCACCCAGTGGCGGGACCGCAATATTGCAGGAGGTTTTGTCGGAGCCGGTTGCCCAAGCCATCGCGCCACCCAGTGGTGGGTCTGTAACATTGCAACACTTTTTTCCAGTTTTATATAAGAAGAAGTCTAGGGCGAGGAAGACCACACCTGCACGACAGCAGGAACCTCCGCTGATTCCAGAACGACATGAGACTCAGGACACTCCTGCTGAGGCGCAGCAACAGGATGATACTGTATGTATTACTGCTTCGGAGGGTATCCCAGTCTGGACAATTCCAACATTAAGGTCTGCTGATTCCTCACGTCAGGGAGAGTCAATTATAATATCAAAAGGAGTTGTTGAGTTTCTTTTACAGTATCTGACCACAGCCTTGGAATCACATTCAGAGCTGCTGACTCATCTTTCGAAAATTTCTCAAACAATACAGGGCAGCCGTGTGTTTTCCTCTGCAGCAGATGTTCCATTCTCATCCGCAATCACCCAGCCCTCATCCTTGCAGATGCCACAGATGTCGGTGAGTTCTGCTGCACCAAAGCCTCGATCACAACAAATAACTCCACTCTACAGGCAAGTACCCACAAAATTTCCAGCTTTACCGAACGCAAAGCTAGACTGGCAGGACATTCGAGCAGAATTAGAAAAGGAAAAAGGTTTATTGCAGGGCTCGGGAAACATCATGATGCCAGTGAGCTATGATGCTCAAAGACAAAACCCAAGGTGGGAACGCCTGGATCGTGGTGCGATCAAAGACTTAGCTAAAGCCATCCGAGACAACGGGTTGTCATCACTGTACTTCAAACAAATGTTGAAGAGCATTTTTGGTATGTATGATTTAACACCCTATGATCTTAAATATCTTGCAACATCAGTTCTTACAGACACCCAGGCTCTTGTATGGCAAAAGGCATGGAGGAGATCCCTGGAGGAGCTGAGAGCCAGATACCAGGGCGGACGCAGATCCAAGAAGCAAAGACACGGGCACGCAAACGAAGGCAGACAACGGCGCTGCAAACATCTCATCAGACAACGATTGACAACTCAGAGACTTGGGGTTCTTCTTGGGACTCGAGTGTCATTCGGGTGTTGCTGCACTGCAAGGTTTCTCGCAGAGAGTGAGGACATGGGCATGGGGTTCAGACAGATAGTGTTCATGTGCTTCATTCTTTTGCCTGTTGCCATGAGCAATAGGGCACATTTTCCCATGAGACAGCCAAAGGGAAATGTGTGGGAAACTTTGGCAAAGGCAGCAGGTCTGGACAGCATTTGTCTGACTCATTCAAGGCCAGGGAAACCATTCTCGACATGTTTGGTAGGTGTGCCGGTGAAGGAATGGCCGATCCCAAAAAACATCCCTTCAAAGGTTCTGAAATCTTTTTCGGATCCTATGGAAGGATGGCATGTCTGGACACAGTTCCTTCCTGTGGCTCATTTCGAACCCCAGGAATTGGACATTTTTGGGTCAACAAGAATGAAATTTTGCATCATATTCAACCCATCGGGAGTGACAGAGACAGATAACCACATGATAGATGTCACTCCAAACCAGCTCTTTTACAGAAATGCATCATCCTGGTGCAATTACACCAAGATGATGAGCAAACTATCCCTCCAGAATCCAGCCGTTTTACCAAAAGGAATTTTCTTGATTTGTGGGGACAGAATTTGGCCTGTTATCCCCGCAAAAATCAGGGGCGGTCCATGCAGCATTGGATAACTCTCATTGATAACACCCAATTTGAAAATTTTGAGGGAACAGTCACACAGAAAAATAAGATCCATTGAACAATATGGCCCAAATTGTGATGATGAGGTTTATACCTGGAACAAGGCTCGGAGAATTGCAGTAGCAATTTTCTCACCCCAAGCGGCATCGGGGGTGGCCTTGACACAATTGGACCACATGGCGTGTTGGCTGAGCAAACACACTCCTGCCATTTCTTCTGCACTGAGCGACATGTTAACAGATATCGACAGCGCGAGACAAGCAACACTTCAGAACAGGGCGGCAATTGATTATTTGCTGCTATCACATGGACATGGGTGTGAAGAATTTGAGGGAATGTGCTGCATGAACTTGTCTGATCATTCGAAATCTATCCATGAAAACATAAAACAAATGCAAAGTAGCATCAACAAATTGCAAAAGGTTACAGGATCATGGTGGGATGACTTCATCAACCTTTTTAGTCTCTCACCATTGTGGAGGGAGCTTTTGAAGATAGCATTTTATATCCTTACAGGATTTCTAGTTCTTCTGCTTGTTCTGCCGTGCATTTTTCTATGCACTCGGCGGGTCATGGACAAAGTGGCAAGACAGGTCTTCTTGGTGCAAACAGGAGGGGGAGATGTCGGAACCCAAGGTGTCCCTCAGACACTCTTGGATGTTCTGGGCCCAGGGCAGAAGCCTCTGAGACCCTGGCAGGTGGCCAGGGACCCCTGTGGTCTTGAGCTTGACCCATGGAACAATTTACCAACCTTGCAGGAAGAACAAGAAATCACAAAAGTTTAGATATTATAATAGAAGTAGTCACAAAGTGAAAGGTAGGATTTTTGAGTGCTGTACAGGGGGGTTTTAGGCCTTGTACAGGGGGGTCTAAGGTTTGTACATGGGGGTCAGAGGTTCTAAGATGGAGGGATTTGGGCGTGCCCTGTCCTCCTTCTTTCTTCTTCCTATTCTCCATGTTCTTGGTGATGTTGGCACTCACAGATTGGTTTAGAGTAGAAAGTCACTGTTCAACATAGGTAGTAGGCATTGGGGAAAAACTATAAACACCTAATACGTAATGTGTGATATAAAAGATGGCACCAGCCCCTCGGGGAGGGGAGACGGGGACAGCCAGAGACGGGGACAGACAGAGTCAGGGACAATGTCAGGGAGTCTGTGTGCCTTGAGATAACATGCAATAAACTGCCTTGAGACCGGACGACTGAAGACTACTGAGTCTTTCTTTGAAGGCACGGGTTGGAGGAGAGACTTTACCACCATCCGGAGTCACCCCAAGCCGGGGAAGGCTCCGGCACCCGGCAGGACAGCGTCGGCAGCGGGGCTGTCCTGCAGCCGGGGGCCATGCTGGGCTGGGAGATGGTGCAGGAGAGAGGGGGAAAGGGGCACTGACTTCCTCCTCACCTGCCTGGTTGTCCCTGGGCACCTTTCTCTTCCTCGCAACCTTCTCCTCCATCCAGACAAGGTTTGAGGATGGGAAATTCTGTTTTGGGAGGAAAACAAGAGATAAGCACATTGAGTTTTGTACTGGTTTGAGGGCAAACCAGGGGGAGAGGCTAAGCCAGAATTACAATTCAATAGGAAATTATAATCAAAGCAATGATACAGAAACCCTGGCTTACACGGACAGAGTCAGGATATAACCTGACACACCATTGGTCAGGGTGGTGGTAGCCGTCTGATGAAATGGTGGCTGCAGTCCTGTTGGAGTGATGAACGTGATTCTGTCAAAGCAGTGATCCTGTAGAAGGGTCTGGTCTTCCTCTGAAGGTCCAGTGGTGGTTATGGAGCTCTTGTCCTCTGGGAATCCAGTAGGCAAGGTACTCCTGGTGTTGCAAGGGTGAGATTATATCCAGGTAGGAATGCTTGGTTCCTCCCCCTGGGCGGAGCATCCCACAATGGGATGATGTAATTTTATCAGTCCTGCAGTGACACTCAATGGCCCATTAACAGAAGATGGCCCCTGGAGGGCGTTATCAGGGCTGAGTCATGGAAGAGATAAAGAACACTGCCCCACCTGTTTATAGCAGTTCATGAAGATGGTGACTGAAAACATACTTTTGGTTACATCTTACATTGTCACCTGAAACAGTGAGGCAATCCCTGCTTGGGGTGGGGGGTGAACACCACCCCCCTTACCCAAACTGGATCCGGTGTAAAACCCCCACCCCAGGAAGGCCACACACACAGGGGACAATGTCACACTTGCCCTGCCCCAGGAGAAGTCTCTGTCCCTGTCACTCCCTTGCTCTCCCCCCATTTCTCCTTCCTTCCATCTCTCTCTCTACCTCATATTTACTGTTCAATAAAATCCACTTTAGATTCGGTCTCCTTAGCACCTTAATTGGGGCAGAGGCATCTCTCTAACAATTTTATTAACCAGATTGTTGTGGGTATTCTCAGCTCAGTCAGAGAGAAAGAGAAAGGTTTTCTAACCAGGCGACAGCCTGGAAAGCAGGTGGGGAGAGAATGTAAATAATTTTCTAATCTACCTTGTTATTCACATTGTTTATAGATATGTTCTGCCTCTGTGCATCATTCACTGCACACCAATGCTGTGAAGTGTTTTTACTCTAAGACCAATGAAATTAGTCTTCTCAATGTTCTCTATATATAGAGGGGTGCATTTGAAATAAAGGAGAGAGTTCATTTTCTTTGCCTTCTGATCTGGAGTTCTCTGTTCCCGTCCTGCTCAACAGCGTCAGATTGTGATATTATTTTGGCACAGTGAGTTCAGGGCACTGTTCTCTGACACCAAGTGCCTTTGACAACAGCATGGTTCCCTCCTCTGAGGAGGTTCTGGCTCTTTCTGGAGGAACTCTTGGAAACTTGGACGCAGCTTCCTCTGAGCGACTTATGGGAGAACTTATGAGGAAAATGGCTCTTGTGGCTGGCCAGTGTAAAGAAAATATTTTGTTGTCCTTCCTTGAAAAGTTTGTTCAAATCACTGGAGGAAAGGGAGCAAATGATATCAGCAAGACTGGCAAGGAGCATTCACCACAAGGTGAGGAAAACAAGGCTGCCAGAAGTCCTACAAGAAGCCCAGCTCAAGTAGCTAAATTCCCAAATAACTCCCAAATTCACAGGCTTGGGGGCTTTGCCAAATGTGAGAATCATTATTTTCTTTGTCCCTGTCACCTTTTTGACAGATACACTGAGCTTTCCCTTCCCTTTAATAATCTGTATTGGGCCAAATTTCCACTTTTCTTTTCTCGGAACCTGCCAGCAGCTGAGCTGGAGCTGTGCAGGAATCGATGAAATTTGGAATTGCCACAAAATTGCTTCTATTGTCGATTTCTTCATGTTTGGGACTTGTCTGCGTTTCCATCACAAGTGACTTGTGGGAAGAGCAAATATTCCTCAAGGCACTTTATGTAGCCTTAAGTTTGATTTCTGCCGAGTTTATTTTGTCCAGTGCCCAGGGGATGCTCGAGGGGTCTCTGTGCCTCTCGCCCTGGGTGATGCTTGGGAGGGGCTTGGGGGGGTTGTCCCTGCCCCTGGCAGCCCAGGCCATTCCCCATGGGGTCTCCATCGTTTTCACTCCAGGGAATTCCTGCGCGGGTCTCCCTCCCTCTCACCCTGTGCCAGGAGAGTGCTCATGGGAGTCTCTGTCTCTGTCAGCCCAGGGGGTGCTCGGGGGTTGAAACAGGGTATTTTACAGGATACATTTAACAGGGTAGAATCCATTTGTATTTAGGTGAAATATGCTGCTTTGAATCATCAGTAGCTTGCTAGCATAGGTAAAAGATGCTGTTTAGTCTGCTAGTTCTGCTGCACTTGTAAAATCTGCCTCAGCTGAGAAGAAAGAATGTGAATTTCCAAGCTGGAGAAATAAGAGAGGCCCCTTGAACTTTGAAACAAAGAGGAAAAAAATCCAAAGCTGAGTCTGCAAGAGATGAACAAAGTGACTGGAGAGTTCTCTGTGCAAGGACTGTTCTCTGTACTAGGACTAATGGGGTTCCAGAGTCCATCAGGACTCAGATCTAAACTGGAAATTCATTGGGAAGAAGTGATTTGTTGACTTAATACCCCAAAAACTCACCTGTTCTGTCCAGTTGTTTCTTCTGATTGCATCAAGCTGTGCTGCATGATCTTGGAGGTCTTCTCCATCTAAATAATTTCCTTCTTCACCCTGTCTAAACAACCAAAACTGGGGTGGAAATAAAGAAATTAAGCAAATAGATCTAAAGCTGCACCATTTACCAGGATTTGGGGGTGAATTTGGGGTTGGTTCACTGGAATATTTGGGAGGATTTGGGTGTTCTGAGGCTATCAAAGGCAGGGGACATGTCCACAATCTCATAGGTGTGCTGGCAAAACGTGTCCACCTGAGCCCACCTGGTCTCCAAGAATTCTAATTGTCTGTCCCAGTCCCTGGCCTGGGTCTTCCCATTTGGGATGTTCCCCCAAAGTGCCCAAATGGCTGCTGAAGTGCCCGAGCTGATCCTGGCTGTAAATGTTCCTGTCCACCAACGTCTCCTGGTCAGTGCCACGGGAGGTGGGAGTTTAGGGGCTCCTGGGGGGACTGGGAAGGGCTTCTGAGGGCATTTGTGGTGCTGGGAGGGGGCTTGGCAGGGTGTGTCAGGGAGGTTTGGGTCCCAGACAGGGCTGCGTGGCTTGCAGAGGATTTGGGTGAGTCTTGGGGGAGATGCAAAGGGGTTTTGGTGGTTCTTGGGGTCATTTATCTTGCAGGGAGTAGTTGGGGGAGTCCTGGCTGGGAGCTGTGGGGTAGTTTGAGGAGTCCGGGAGTGGCTGTGGGGCTGGGAGGGCGTTTTTGGGTGGTTGTGAATCCCCCAGACCCCCAAAGCTGCCACCAGACCCCACCCCCCAAGATGCTGCCAGGGGTCAGTGGCTCCATGTTTGGGTTCATCCTCCTGGCCCTGCAGAAGATATGGGGGGGTCCCCAGGGCCGTGTGTGTCCCCCCCAGAGTGTGTGTGACACCCCCCATCCCATTGTCACCCCCTTGTCCCTCCCCACGGGGCTCCTGCCCCAGCTCCTGCTCCCCTGGGAGGGAATTTGGGGAGGGGGCAGACGGGGTGCGCAGCCCCCGCCGGGGGATGACCCCGGCCCAGCCCCTTTGTTCAGCACCAAGCTGGGCTCGGGGCCGCAGGAGGAAGAGGCTGGTGGGAAGCAGATCCTGCAGCTGGGGCAGTGCTGGGGGTCAGGGCAATGTGAAAAACACCATTCACTTGGTTTTTAAAAATTTTAAAGTTTAATAATAATAAAATGGTTATAAAAATAGTAATACAATTAGAGTAATAAAAATTTAGAGTTAGGACAATTACAAGACAATAAAAAGCAAAGAATTACGGATGTCCGGATGCTCTCGGGCACTTAAGCCACGACAAGCATGCCCTGTGAACAAAGGAATAACCCTTAAAAGCAATAGCCTGTTGCATATACAAAACACTTCATGATTATGCATATATTTTATTTAAAACAGGAAATTCATATGGTACTTGTCAAAAAGTTTCTATTAATCCCCAGGCGCCTTCGAGTCTAAGTCAGGCTTGAAGAAGTTCGTTTCTGTCGATAAGGAAAGCCATAAATTCCTCTTCTCTGGAAAATTTAGGGGTTTCTGTAATTGTTATCTCTGTGTGAAGAATTCCTTGATTATCTTCTCCTTTTCTAATAAAAATAATATCTCACACACATAGTTTCTATTTTAACTACTAATGCTTAATTTTGATTACAAAACTACATTTACTACATTATTAGAATGTTAATACAGCATAACTTTCAGCATAATACATAGAGTAAATATCTGCATAGAGCCATATAATATGCATTTTTCACAGCAAGGTCCTGCCCTGCACACCTGGCTCAGGTGGGACCCTGCCCTGGCAAGGGAGCGGGACATTCCCATCCCCACGGATCAGGGCTGGGAGCAGCACTTGGAGCACGGACATGGAAATACTGGGAGCGACTGGGAGCACACTGAGGGTGTGAATTATTCCCCCCGCCTCCACCTTCTCAGGCTGCCCTGCCAGCTGAGAAATGCTCGCTGGGCCTCGGCCTTGGCCAACAGCCCCTGGGCTCAGCTCCTCTGGAGCTCATCACAAACACTGTCTGCTCCAGGCACTGCTGCTGCCCAAACCAGCTCCTGGTTCCTTTAGGAGCAGCCCTGGGAACTGTTTTGTTCCCTCGGTGGCACAACATCCCTGTTCTCACCCTGCCAAAGAAAGCTGTTGATGCCAAGTGTGGCCAGGATGAAACATTGCTGGGACTGAAGCCCCTCTCTTGGGGCCCTACAAACAGCGCTCCAAAAGGAGCCCCTTGGAGCTCTCCTGGGCCAGCGACTCCCTCTGAGTGGGGCCTCTCCGAGCCGGGAACTCTCCCGTTTGCTGCACTCAAGGGATCCCGAACAACGAGGGAGCCTGGGCTGATCCCCCCACTCCTCCAGGCTCAACCCTTCCCCGCTGGGGAGATGCCAAAGCATCCGCAGGGAGCATTTCCCTGCCCTCAGGGGAATTTCTCACAGGTGCCTTGCACTGACTCTTTGTGTCTGTGTGCACACAGGAGTGCCTGTGCTCGGGAAATGCGGCAGAAATGCTGCTCTCTGAGGGGTCGGAGTGCCTTGGGCAGCTGAGCCAGTCAGGCCTGTAAGTAAGGTCAAATCACAAGGTGAAAGTGAAGTTAAATGCTGCTAAGAGTTGTTCTTTTGCTAAGTTGTTATGTTTAATATAAGTTGTAAGCTGAGTTAAATACTGTTAAATGTTATTCCTCTGTTAAATTGCAAAGTCATAGGTTATTAGTTAGGTAAAATGCTGTAAAGTGCTGTTCTTTTGCTAAATTGTGAAGTTTAAGGTAGAAGTTAAGGCTAAGGTATGAGTTAAGTCCTGTCAAGTTTGAGCTCTGTTAAGCTTTTAGGCTGTATTCTTTTTATCCTTGCCCTCACTGTCCTTGTGTCACACACACAGGGCCAGTTCTCTGATAATTTCTGGTTTGATTGCCGGGATTCTGTTTGGTTTTGTTGTTGCTTTGTTTCCTTGGAGTGCCTGAAGTGTCCAGTCAGGAGCAGAGCGACTCTTGCCAAGGAACTTTGCCGTGCTGTCACTTAATATTAAAACTAATCTTAATATTAAATTAAATGGTTTTTGCTGATCCCTTGCCAGGGGATTTTTTCAGCACTCTCAAGCCCTCGTTGGTAACAGGGTGAAGGAGCCCTGGCCCAGGCTCTGGCCCTGGGGGACACGGGGACGCTGCCGGGGGTCCCTGTCCCCCTGTCCCACCCCCCACAGCCCTGTCCCCGTCCCCGTGTCAGGCTCTGGGGTCGATCTCGTGGAACATCCTCTGGGGGAGGCTGCGGCGCCGGGGTGGGGGGACCCGGGGGGACAGGGGACCCCGCTGTGCACGAGCAGCGTTGGACTTCTCTGGGGGAACTGTGAGGGGGGGCTGGGGTGGAGTGACCTCCCCAGTGACCTCACACAGCCCCTGTGATGTCACACAGCCCATGTGATGTCACACAGCCACCTTTGATGTTACAACCCACTTTGGGATGTCACACAGCGTCCTTTTGATGTCACAGAGCGAACTCTGAGATGTCACTCTCTGATGTCAGAGTTGTGCTGTGATGTCACTGAAGGCTGATGTCACAAAGTCACCCTGAGATGTCACTGTCTGTTCTTTGATGTCACCCTGAGATGTCACAGTCTGTTCTGTGATGTCACAGCCTGCTCTATGAAGTCACACAGCCACCCGGTGATGTCACAACCCACTCTCTGATGTCACAGAGCCACCCTCCATGATGGCAGAATCTGCTCTATGGCCTCACACCCTATTCTATGATGTCACAGTCCACTCTGTGATGTCACAAAACTCTCCCTGTGATGTCATACTGCCACTCTGTAATGTCACAGCACACACTTTGACCTCACAGCCTGCTCTGTGATGTCATACAGCCATGCCATGATGTCCCAGCCTGCTCTGTGATGTCACACAGTCCCCTCTATCATGCCGTAGCTGCTCAATGACCTCACACAACAAACTCTGTGATGTCATAGCCTAATCTGTGACCTCACACAACCCACTCTGTGCTGTCACACAGCCCCTTTCTGACATCACAGCTGCTCTGTGCCTCCGGGACACAGCCACAGAGGTGCTGCTGTGACACAGCCCCCTCTGGGACATCCCACAGCCCTGCCAGTGCTGAGCCCCTGTGAGCTCTGTCTGTGCCCTGCTCGTGTTCCTGGCATGCCCTGGCAGTGCCCCAGCCCTGCTGGGCTGTGCACAGGAGCTGCTCCTGGCCAGAGCTGTCTCTCTGCAGCGCTGCCCTTGCCAGGAGCTGCCTCTGGGCCAGGAGCCCGGCCCAGCTCAGCAGCACAGACACAGCACCAGGACTTTAATGACCCTCTGGGGCTTTGGTGCTCTCTGCATCAGACCCAGTCCCTCAGAGTGTGCTCAAAGAACTTCTCAAGAACTCCAAGTGAGATTGAAACACTGCAGTTTCTTTTACTTTGAAGAGATCCCTGTGAGGGACACAACTGAGAAAGTGTCCCCAGGTTCCAGTTAGAGCAGAACACTGGAGGCACTGATGACAGCTGGGGACAAACAAGGCAAAGGTGTCTCTGGTGCTGAGCACACCTGGATGTGTTTCAGGAATGCAAAGGGCCAAGGCTGAGCCCCAGCCCCTGGCAAGGCAGATCCTGTCCCTCCCTCCTTGCTCAGGGCTCTTCCCGGGATGGGCACTGGCATGTGGGGATGTGCAATGCCAAGGGCAGGACCATGGGGCGGCCCCTGCCAGGCTGCTGAGCAGGGACAAGGAGGCAATGAGGCCCCAGGCCTGCAAGGGTCACTTGTCCCCTCCTGGAGCCAGGGCCAGCAGCCACGGCCAAAGTGCTGCACAGGTTGGCTCTGTCAGGGCCTTGCAGCTGCTGCACATGCCTGTGCCCTCTGCAGCCCAGGCTGTCCTACGGTGTCCCTGCCCTGCGCCTCTGTCCCTGCCGGCTGTCCTCATCCCCCGGCTGCCCCACCTGGCTGGCCCCTTCCTTTGCTGACAGCTCTGCCTCCTGCCTGCCCCTGCCTGGCCACACAAAGCCTTGGGCTGCTCCAGGCTCCTTCTGGGGACGTGTTGCACCACAGCCCTGCCCTGGGAGGGAAATTCCTTTCTCCTTACGTCCAGTCTGGACCTCCCCAGGTGATCTGTGTGGCATCATTTTTTTCTAAGGTTGTTTCATATAATGAAGAAGAGCTCTGCCATCTCTGAAACCACCCTCCAAGTCCTCTCAGGCTTCTCTTGTTCTGTTCTCAGTCTTCACACCACTGAGCCCAGCGCCCTCAGTCTCTCTGGGTCATGTGCTTGAGGCCTCCAATCCCATCTTGGGAGATTTTTGTGTCCTTTCTAGGTCTTTTCAGACCTAGAAATATTGTGGTCATAATCCAAGCAAATTTGAAATATTTGTATTGCCCTGTAGTGGCAGAGGAAGGGACATAGCCTTTAAAATGCTCAAGGATAGATTTCGATTTGATATAAGAAAGAAATATTTGGTGATGAGGTTGACAATTCGTAAACAGGTCATCCATAGAAGTGAATGTCCCATCCCAAAAAGTGTTCAAGGTCAGGAGCTTTGACCATCTGTTCCAGAGGTAGTTGTGCCTTCCCACAGCAAGGGGGCTGCAGTAGATGATATTTTAGGGCCATTCCAATTTTAAAAACAGAAGATAAAACATAATTTAAAGACAGTTCTGACACCTCCTCATGAAAGACTCACCCAGGGGGTCAATGGCAGGGCTTTCCAGCATGACCTCGCCAGTTGAGCATGGGGGGTTCTGCATTGGCTCTGAGATTCATGATGGAAATTAAGCTTAGGCATAGTAATGAAATAGCTATGCTTGTGTTAAAATGCCTGCTTGGATGGGATAACATCCAGTGAACACAGGATGAGGACGCCTGTACAGATCTGCCAACCATCAGCATTCACCGTCTGAAGGCAGTGTGGGCCGGGACCCGGACTGGAAGTGATAAAGAGAAGGAGCCAAAACCACAGCCAAGAAACAGGCATGCTCTAAAAAGGCAGACCCGAGGAGGGACCATGTCAAATAGTTCCTGGAAAATGTAAATTAGTTAATGGGTATGCATAAGAGTCTATGAATATGCAACAGGCTGATGTAATAGAAAAGGCATTTAAGGGGAATCCCCAAAGAGAAGGGTGTGCTCTTGGCTGAGTGTCAAGATGCACCCGGCCAAACTAACCTTTGCTCTATGGTCCTTGTCTCCTATTGTCCTTTATTAAACTTTGTAAATTTTCACAGGAGAGTGAATGTGTTTTTCACAGTTCCATGAGGTTCCCCAGTGTCACCATGGTGTCCTTGGACCTGCATTGTCACAACTGACCCATGGCTCCATGAGGTTCCCCAGTGTCACCGTGGTCGCTGTCAGAGGCTGGATGAGATCGATGTCCCAGGACACCTTGGGCTGAGCTGTCAATCAGTCACACAGAGGGGACAGCGCTAACCCAGCCCTGATTGCCCGAGCAATCAGAAATCCCACCTGGGGGAGGCCCACAAAGGCCCAGGGCCTTAAAACACAGAGCACAAGGTCAGCCCCTGCTATGGACTCTGCCTTCTCCTGGGGTTTGTGTCTCACCCACACTGGAACGCCAGGAGCTGGGAGCCACGTGCGTGTCTTTCTATGGAGCTTCTGTCTTTGCGTCTTTCTCTCTTTCCTCTCCTTCTAATGCTCTTTCTATGGAACATTTTTTGGGTACCTCAACAACTAAAGTGTTTAAAGGTTTCCAGGTTAAATGGGCTGAGTGAATTAAGTTAATTCTAGGGTGTTTTATGTTGGATTGGATGTTGTATTAAATCCTTTTCCAAAGTTTCTTGCTTTTTTGTACTTTGCCAGTAAAATTGTGGGGGGTCCCAAATGGCCGCTGAGGGTCACTCGGGGATCCTGGAGGGTCTGGGGGACACTTACGGCACAGATGGGGGCGGATACCGGGGTTCTGTAGAGCGCGGGGCATGACGGGCATTGTAGTCCCGGCTCCAATGGGGCTCTATTAGGCTGCGAGGCATGATGGGAGTTGTAGGCAAAAGAAAAGACAGCAGACTCCAGGCACCGCCCCCAAAGCCACAATCCCCGGCGATGATTGGCTGCGGGTGATGATGGGCGGGAGCCTCAGCAAATGGGAGGCGGTGAAGGCGGGAACAGCCCATTCAACCCCTCCAGTCCCTCCCAGTACAGCCCAGTGCATCCCCAGTTCATCCCCAGTACAACCCCAGTGCCCCTCCAATCCCTCCCAGTACAGCCCAGTCCCTCCCAGTACACCTCAGTTCATTCCCAGGCCCTTCCAGTTCCCCCCAGTGCCATCCATAGTCTGCTCCAGTGTCCCCCAGTCTTCCCCACAGCGTTCCCGCCCATTGCGGGGCAGCGGCGCAGACGGAATGTCCTGCGGCCCAAACCTCCTGCTCCTGCCACACAGCGCCCAGCGTTCTCCCCCTCCTCCTCCTCCTCTCCCAGCACGGCACAAATTCCAGCTCGGAGGAGGCTTCCCCAGAGAGGGCTCCTGCTCCTGTTTCAGCCTCCGTGACCCTGCAGAGGAACAGGGCATCTTTCAGGCACTTCCACAAGCTCAGGCTACCCATTTCATGGGGAATCTGGGGTGAAAATGGCCTTTTTCCAAAAGATAATTGCAGAGGAGATGGATTACAAATTATAAGGGAAAAATTACACTTCTTACAGACAAAGTCGACCAAGTCATTGCCTGCATTTTTCTTTTCAGATTCTTTCAGTCATCTCCTGAGAGCTCCAGCTTGTTCTGGTGCTTTCCATGAACTGATTGAACTCCTGATTTATATCAGTGCACTAGATGTAGAAGCATCTGAACTGAACACAGAAACAAACTCCCTCTGTCAGCCCATTTTCATCTTCTAGATCACTTTCAAGATGTGCATGGGGATGTTGCAATGCTGATCAGACAGCTCTCCATTTCTGGCTGCAGGCTCTGCAGATTCTTTCTCTGCATTCAGTCAGGCTTGTGCTCCCTAACAATTCCTGGTAGCCCATCATGTTTTCTTAGGGTAGAACAATAACAATGAAATCCTTACCAATGGCACAACTGCCCAGCCCACAAGGAAAAGAAAGAACAAGCTGCCAAGTTCTTCAAACATTTGTCCTGCTTTGCTGCAAGAGTTGTGCTGCACACACGGTGTGGAATGCCAAGAGAAGCTGCAGCTGGTGGCACATCTTGAGATAGAAGCTTCACCTCGTTCTCCAGGAAAGGTTCTTGGAAAGACCAAACAGGCCCCGGCCCCAGCGCCGGCTGCTCCCGGGCCCCGCGGAGGACACAGGCGGCGCAGCCGCTGCCGCCGCCTCCGCTGCGGCTTCCCCGGCCCGAGCTCCGCCGCTCGGCAGCGCGGCCGCCGGCCCCGAGCCGCCGCTGTCCCGTTGCCAGGAGCGAATGCCTGGGGATGGCCGGCCCGGGGCGCTTGAGGGGCGCTCGGGGGCCGCTCCTGGCCCCGGGCCGAGCGCTGACAGCCGCGTCCCGCCGGCAGGGAAGGCGCAGCAGGGCCTGCAGGAGCAGTACCGGCTGGGTTCACTGCTGGGCCGCGGCGGCTTCGGCAGCGTCTTCGGGCGGGGATGAGCTGGGGCCCAGCAGGGTGGAAGCCGCCGGGACGCCTTGATGGAGAGCGGGCGTGGGGCCAGCGCAGGGCGCAGAGCATCCCGGGCTGGGCGAGGGCTTCCCGAGCCCCGGCACGGCCTCAGCCCCACTGACGGCATCGTGCTCCTCCCGCAGCCCGACGGCACCAGCGCACCCCTGGAGGTCGTGCTGCTGGCCAAGGTGTCCACTGGCTTCCCCGGTGTCGTCCAGCTGCTGGAGTGGCTTGAGCTCCCCAACGACATCGTGATGGTGCTGGAGCGCCCAAAGCGGTCTCAGGACCTGCACCATTTCATTCGGGCACGGGGGTTCCTGTCCGAGGAGGTGGCGCGGGAGCTGTTCCGCCAGGTGCTGGAGGCCGTGCGGCACTGCACCAGCTGCGGGGTCCTGCACAGGGACATCAAACCACGGAACATCCTGGTTGACCTGGCCACCGGGGAGGCTAAATTGATCGACTTTGGCTGTGACACCTACCTGCAAGACACAGCCTACACTCACTTTGCAGGTGAGTCCACACAGGGGTGTGCTCGCGGTCCCAGCATCTCACGGCCCAACATCTCCCAGGCCAAGCTGGCTGTGGCATCGGGGATTGTCCCTTTTGCTCCCCTTGATGGCTCTGAGATTTCAGCCGAGTTGTGTTTCAGCAGGGCTGGGTGGGGAGCCAGCTTCCAGCCCTGCTGGCAGCCTTTGCCCACCACTCTGCCCAGGGCTGGGGCTGGGGCTGGGGCAGCCAGCCCAACAAAAACACCCGTGGGTGGGGGCAGCAGAGAGGGGGGGCCAGAACCTGTGCCCCAGCCGGTTTGGTGTGCAGGTGAGAAAGGGCTTGGACTGCTCCACTCACCTGGTTTGCTTTGAATTCATAATGGTTTTTGGGGCAATGCAGGCAGGGAGGATGAAGGCATGGTTTTCCCCAGCACTGAGTGGGTTTTTCCTTGTCATGGTCGGGCCTTGCCAGGGCTTCAGCTGCCCTCTTCCAGCATCTGTGGCTTCTTTTCCAACCCCAAGTCTGTACACAAGTCCCAGGTGCTGGCGAGAGGGCAGCGGTCACCCCGTGTGCCACTGGGGCAGCCCCCGCATGCCCAGGGATGCTGGGGCCAGGCTCTGGGAGCAGCAGCATCCCCCTGCTGAAGCCCATCTCTATTCCATAGGAACACGGTCATACAGCCCCCCGGAATGGACCCACTTTGGCTGGTACTACGGCAAGCCAGCTACTGTCTGGTCCCTGGGCATCGTGCTGCACCAGATGGTCTGCGGGGAGCACCCTTTCAGGGGGTGCCAGAACATCAGCTGGGACCATCAGCTCTCACTGCCACAACGGCTCTCTCCAGGTGGATCCTCATCTCTGGCCACAGGGGCAATACCAGTGCTGGGAGACAGCAGCAGCTCGTGAGCATCCCGCTCTGGCAGCTACTGAGGAGGGGGCACATGTCCTGCTCTCCTGCTCTCCTCCAAAACAGGGAATTGATGGGAAAGTTTAGGCCCAGCTCTGAGCACATCCAGCATGGCCTGGGCACGGGAATAATGGGGCAAAGCCAACAGGAGCCTTCTCCAACTGACCGGCGGGTTCTGGTTTCTCTGCCCAGAGTGCCAAGATCTGATCAGGAGGTGTTTATCCATGCTGGACATGGAAAGGCCTTCGTTAGAAGAGCTGTTGTGTGATCCCTGGATGCAGGACGTTCATCTGCCCTAGAAGAAGGGAGAGAGCCACAGGCACACTCTGATGCAGGGCCCTGGTAAGTTACAGCCCCACACACGCATTGGCAATCAGAAGCACAGGAACCCAGACTTTTTTGTGCTGCCTGTGTCACTGCCCAGAGGTCATCAGATGGGAACACGCAGCCCTTATGCTGCAGCTGAGCTGCTCTGCCCAGCACTGGTGGCCGCCATCTGAGCTGGTTTTGCCTTCCTTGGTTCCCTGACAGCTGGGGCCCTGGGCAGAACCCTGACAGCCTGGTCTCAGCCCCAGGGAAGGAGAAGGAGCCCCTGGAGAAGCTGTAGCAGGTGGGGCTGCTGCTGCTGGAGACAGCGAGGACGACATCAAGGATGACAACCTCTTGCTCCACCTGGTCACCGGCAGGCTGAAGATGACGTCACTTTGATTCTGGCACCTTCTCCAAAGCCAGGCTCCACAGGGAATTTGCAGATGAGTCCACACGCAGGGGATGTTCCCAGATTTGGGCATTGCACAGCCTGGCCGGGAACCAAAGGTTCCCCCTTTGCTGGGGCGGATGCAGCTGATCCTTCAGTCGGCTGCCCAGCTGCTTTTGGCAGGGCTCGGGGCATGGGCTGGGGTGGGTACGAAATGGGAGTGGGCTCCTGGCCCTGCCAACAGCCCCCACCACCCACCGTGCCCCGGGCTGGGGCTGGGGCTGGGGTAGCCAGCCCGACACAAACCAACCTCCATGGTGGGAGCAGAGGTGGGACTCCAGAACCTGTGCAGGGGCTGCTTTGCTTTGCAGGCAAATAAGGGCTTGGGCTGCTCCCCTGCCCTTCTTTGCTTTGGGATCACTCTTATTTTGGGGGGCAGTGCAGGGGGAAGGGAGAAAGCCTGGGCTTCCTTCACCTGTGAGTGGGTTTTTCCCTGGCATGCAGGGGTTGGGCCTTCCTCAAGCCCCAGACAGAGATATGATTTTTGACCTTTTTTCTTGTTTCCCCTTTTTGTCTGTAATCTACTTTCAATAATTTGTTGTGTGTTTTTCTAGAGGAAGCGTTCTAGGTGGGGTCCAGTCTGGATGGGGAAGTGCTTGGGAGCAGCTGCAGCGTGGATGGGCCGTGCCCTTGGAGAAGGCTGAGGACATCGTTTGGGACCAGCTTTTCTTCCAGCGGTGGATGGCGTCAGGTGGGTCCCGTCTGCTGGGCATGGTGGGATCAGAGCTTTGGGGAGATGGCAGCGAGCACAGGAGCATCCTGCTCTGGGCAGCTGCTGAGGGCTGGATGTGCCGTGGCTGGCTGCAGGCTGGGCACATGTCCTGCCCTCCTGCTCTGCTGCCAAAGGCAGCAGTGATGGGCAGCTCTGGGCACCGCTCTGGGCACGGCCAGCATGGCCTGGGCACCGCGGGCGGCTGGGACAAGGGGACAGGAGCCTTCAGCTGAGGGGCACTTTCTGGTTTCTCTCCTTGCAGACGGGCTCTGCGGGTGCTGAGGCTGCTCTGGGCTCTGCCAGGGCTCTGCTGGAGCTCAGCACCGGGCCCCAATCAGCCAAAGAAGAAATGGTGTGACCTGCAGCACAGACTTGCTTGAGCGTTTCAGCAACACAGCTCAAGTTTGCAGAGTGTACACCTCCAAGGGAAAACATGCCACCACCCAAAAATTAAACTTGTTCAATACTTTTCTGAGATGAAATCAATCTGGGATGACCCCAAATGACATTTTGCAGTTTGCTCAAGCTGTAGCTCAGCCCTTCTCTGAACAGTTCTCTCCCCCACCTGCATTTTACTTCCCAACTGCTCCCTCTTTTCCCCCAGTGAATTCCCAGCCTGTGGCAGTCTCCATCACACTTCTGCCTTCCTTGATGCCCCTCACCACGAGGAAGGCCGAGCCCCCAGCTTAGGGACTCATCCTGTCACTGGCTGAGGAGCAGCAATGTCTCAGAGGTCTGGTTGGATTTTAGTGGCATTCAGAGCTGCTCTCCAGCCCTCAACTCTCCTCACTGCTGAGATCCCACTCCCTTTTCCTTGTCCTTTCAGCAGGATGAGCTCTGTGAATCCCCTTGGGCCTCCCCACTCTTCCCAGCCCATGCACCCACCTCAGTTAGGCTGAAGCTGCAGCTTCTCTGTCTCCTCTGGCACACCAGTCCAGTCCCCTGTGCGGGGAGCCCCAGCCCCAGAGCGCAGCACCCAACAGTGCCGTCCGGGCTGGAGCAGCTGCCCTGCAGCCCTGGCTTGGCTCTTGGTGGCAAGGGAATGCTCCCTGTTTGCAGCTGTCCCTGCAGGATGGCCCCAGGGCAGAGCCCAGCTCCCACTGCAGCCCTGAAGCTTGGGGCAGACAGTGGTCCCAGAGCTGAGGTTCATGGGGAGCACCCGCAGCTGTGCCTGGCACTCTGTTGCCGTGTGTCACAGTGCAGGCTGCCTTGTACTGGTGAATGGACCAGCCCCTGCTTTGACTGACAGGGGCCTCGCCCATCACATCTCTCCCAAGGCTGCAGGCATTTCACAGGCCAGAATCTGAAGGGGCGCAGAGGACAGACCAGTGAAATTATCCAGACTGGCTTTTTCAAAGGCCCCTTAGAAGGAAGGGCTTGAGCACAAACCCTCTCTGATTGCCCCATGAACATTGGGCTGAGTGGTCTCTTTGGCTCCAATCCACTTTCCTCCTCAAGCCAACGTTACCCACTGCCTCCCACATCCCCCCCGTGCCTTCCCACTCCCTTGTCCTGTCAGGGCTTTCGCAGCCCCTCATCCCTTGGTGGCCCCATCCCCTCAGGGTCTCCCTCAGCCCGGCCAACCTGCCCGGCAGCAGCGCCACAGCCCCACAGGAGCTCCTGAGGAGCCCCATCCAGAGGCACCTCGGAGCCCTCAGCAATGCAGCCAGCAACACACGGGCAGGAGGACACAGATGGCGGTTCCTGCCTGGGACAGGGCTTGTGGCCATCTCCAGGCACCGGTCTCACAGGGATCCCTGGAACTCCGGCCCCTGCCCACCGGCTCTGTTGGCAGCACAAAGGCTTCAGCAGAACCACCAAAGGCCAAGGGGCTTCTGGCCATTTTCCCTGCAAGCCTGCACGTGCCTGGGCAGCTTGCTGAGCCCAGGCACCCTTTGCTCCCTCTTCCCCTATGCCCTGCAGAGCCTGGGCAGCAAAAGAAAAATCCTGGGAGTCTGTCTATTAGAACACATCCTATATTTATATCCTACAGAAAAGCAAAAAGAACGAAAGAACAATCTTGAAGAAATTAAACATTCCTGCTGGCTCAGGTGGCCCCAGCAGACAGAGCCTCTGGGATCAGCACTCTGCACAGCTCCAGCAGCGCAGCCAGCCGAGCCCCAAGAGACGAGGCCGTGTCCTCCATGCCCTGCGCAGCTGATCATGCAGGCTGTCCAAGATGGAATATCCAGCTCTCTCTACTGCCTGGAGGATGTACAACGTTTGAATTGCCAGGCTTCCAACGGCGACGCTGATGTCATTTGCCGTGCCTTCAAGGGCTGAAAGAGAGAGCAACAGAGCCATGGTCAGATTCCGGATCTGAGGGGACCCGAGGAGACCTCCCTGCCAGGGCCATCCCAGCCGGCTCCGGCCATGGCCAGCAGGGAATAAGGGACAAATGGGATCAGCCCGAAGCTGCTGGCCACAAATCCCCCAGGTGGCCCTGAAATCTCCGTGTGCTCTGCCCACGCCGCCCCTCGTCCGCACAGGGAGCAGAGCCCTGCGCAGCCGGGGCACGGCTTGCAGCTCCCCCGCCAGCCCCCGCTGACAGCCCGCTGCCCTCACTCACCCTCACAGATGAGCTGGAGCTCTTCTTTCTTCCCCCTCAGCTGCCGCCCGGCCATCCCTGCCAACACAGAGCCTGTCACAGCCCAGCGGCACAGCTCCCTGCCAGCGGCGCTGCCAGCCCTGTGGCCACACGGCCTCCTGGCCCGGCAGGGCTCAGCCGGGCCCTTGCCGCACGCTGCCGCCCAAGGGCACGGCTGCGAGAGGGCGGCAGCAGCGCCCAGGCCAGCCGGGGCTCCACCCCGCCGGGCCCGGATGCCGCTGCCGGGGCGGCAGGCGGGGCTGGGGCCGAGCTGCGGCGGGGCGGGGAGGGAGCCCGGGCTCGCGGCTCACCCAGGAACCTGATGGCCGCCTCTCGCAGGGGCTCCTCTGGGCTCTCCAGGTAGGGCATGGCCTGGCGCAGGTGCTCGGCCGCTCTGCTGCTGTCGTCTGCCAGCTGGAGAGAGCGGCAGGAGGGAAGGCTTGGCGCGGGCTCAGCCCCTGGACCGGGCACTCCCTGCGCCCAGCCCCAGCCTCCCCTGCCCGCACCGCCGTGAGCTCGGGCCCACAGGAGCCTGGAGAAGATCCCGCGCCGCCTCTGGCTGCAGCAGCGGGCAGCGGCACAGCTGCCAGCCCCGCACACTGAGCACCGCGCTCAGGGGGATTCTCCAGCCTGAGGCCGGCACTTCCAGACCATCCTTACCAGGCACTCGGTGAACTTCCACAGCTTCTTGTTCTTCACCACTTTTTCCAGATCCCTCCTCTTCAGGAACTGGGCCACACAAAGCAGCGTTTCCTGAGAAGCCTGGAGAGCAGCAGAGACACGGAGATGGCCCCACAGCCCAGGGCGCAGGACCTGTGTCCCTGTGCCAAGGCCTGGAGGAGGCTGCAGCCCAGCAGGCGCCACGGCAGGAGGCAGCTGAGCCGCCTCCCAGGGGGACAGCAGCAGCCCACGAGTCCTCACCTGTGCCACACGCCCATCCTCATCATGGCAGTGGAAGAAGAGTGGCAGCAGGCTCTGGCGCACGTGTGTCTTCAGGGCCTTTTTGTCCTTTTGCAGTGGAAGAGACAGCAATGTTTGGAAGAGCAGGATGGAGAGCAGCTGCACCTGGCTATTGTCCTGTATGAAAGGAAGAAAAAAAGACCTGAGCATCGGCTGCATGGGGCTCAGCTTGGCTCAGGCCTGGAAATCCACAGGGCACAAAGTGTCCGGGCAGCAGCCAGTGGCTGTGGCTGGAGGCAGCGAGCCTTACGTGGTCAAAGAGTGGCAGGAGCGCCTCAACCAGCCGCAGTGCAATGGAGCTGCCTATCAGCATGTCCTTGTCCCGGGAGATAAAGCTGAGGAGCATGACAGCCATGCTAACTATCTCTCCATCTGCGTCGCACAGGAGCTCCACAAGACTTTCAGTCAGGCTCCACATTTTTTCACTCTGTGCGGAACACAAGTTTGTGAAACGCCATCCTGCTGCCGCAGGGCCTAGAGGCCAAAGGGCTGTTGCGGAGCACTTGGGCAGCTGAAGCAGGAGGCAGGAGAGCTGGGAGCAGCTGCCCCAGTGCCTAAAGCCCAGCAAAGCCCAAGCGACTGCATTCCCGAGGGCAGCCTCAGCCGCTGCCCCCTTCTCACCATCGAGGGATTGTCAATGAGCTTGAGAAGGGCCCTGAGCGCCAGGCGACGCCTGTCCCTGCACTTGCTGTGCAGGTGCCTTGACAAGATTTGCAGGACTCTGTTAGCACTGCCTCCACTCAAGTTCAGGCACTCGAGGACCTGAAAGGCACAGGGCAGTGACAGGGGACCCGGCCAGCAGGAGCCCGGAACCGCACAGGGCTGGGCCCAGGCAGCAGCACAGGGCGTGGGCACCCGTCCCAGGCAGCTGCAGCTACGAGAGGGCAGAGAGCTGGGAGGCAGCTGAGCGAGGCAGCGCTGGCCATCAGGCTCACCTCCACAAGGAAGGCCAGGGCGGGCAGCTCCCAGCGTGGCTCCAGTGTGTTGAGCAGCTGGAGCAGGTAGCGAGCGATCCGGGAGCACAAGGGGATGGAGACACGGGATATCTCCCTGGCAGGAGAAAAAGTAACCAAGACTTTGGGCCGGGGGACAAACCTCTCCCAGGACAGACTCACAGAGGTCTGGTCTTTCCCCAGCATCCTGCAAGGGGCCCTGGGCTATTTGGGAGGCAGCTCCTTGTGGGTACCCTCCTCTGCCAGCCTTTTCCAGTCTGCTTGGCTGTGCCTCGGTGACAAGGCCCTCTGGCCCACAACCACTGGGACTGTGTGGGGCACCCTGGGCACAGAGCACAAATGTCAGAGGCAGCGGGGAGAAGGGGGTCTCACCTGGCCAGCAGACCCACGGCATAGTGGTGGGTGTCAGCACACAGCAGCGTGTCCCAGCCACGCTTGCGTTCCATTGCCAGCACCACATCCTCGTGCTCCATTTGGCAGAGCAGGGACTTCAGGGTTCGCACTGCAAACCTGCGTGCAGAGCAAAGCCCAGGTAACACTGGGAGCACTGGCTCCTGCCCAGGGATGTGGCAGGGACAGAGGAGTGGGATGGAGTACCTGTTGGGGCTGGTGGCAAGGCCGTATTGCTGCTGGCATCCCTTCCAGAAGGTATCGACCTCCTCTGGCATATCCAGAGTGCTGAAGAACACTTGGAAGAGCAGATGCACAAGTAGGTGGGGGAAATACACGGTCACCATCTGTGGGACACAGGGCACCTGGAGGATCTTCCACATCACCACAGTTGCCTGCAAAGGACAAAGCCCCCCGAGACAGCGCTCAGTGCCGAGGTGTCCGTGTGGCAGGGCCCGAGCACGGGAGGGAGAGGCCCGGAGAGACGCAGGGGGAGCAGCGGGCCTGGTGCCCCTGAAGCTGCCCCGAGGCCAGGTTTCAGCCCAGCGCCTGAGGCAGGGAGATGCAGTGGGGCAAGGAGGATGGAGAGCTGCTGGGCAGGTGGCCTTGGGACCAGCAAAGGCCAGTTGCAGAAACTCACAGCCAGGACAAAGACACCCGTTTTGTCCCCATCAGAGGTGAACGTGCTGTGCTCTGGCCAACTCCCCAGCACATTGAGGAGCATCAGCTGCACTGGCTCGGCAGTCCTGGGCGAGCACATGATGCTCTTCCACATGGTGAAAGCAGCTCTGCGGGGTTAGAGCTCTGTCTCAGGGGGATCTGGGACACAGCACCGTGGCCTGGGCAGCAGCGGGGACCTGAGCTGGCTGCCGGCTCTGCCTCTGCCCACTGCCCCTCGCCAGCAGCACCCAGGCAGCCCAGGCCTGTGGGGACAGGCCCCTGAGGGGCAGCGAGGGAGCATGGCAGCAGGCTCGGGGGCTGAGGTGCCAGGGCTGGCAAAGGGAGCAGCCAGAGGGCCCTGGGGACTCTCTGTTGGTCAGACACCTGGCACAGGCTGTACAGGCTGATGGGCTGGGGAGCCCTGAGCCCTCTGGGCAGGTGGCCCCATACCTGTCACAGGATGGGGCCACACACAGGAGTGTCATTACTACATCGGCAGGCTGTTCTTCAGTGAGATCCAGGAGGGCCCTGTTCAGTCTCTGCTCAGCAAACTGATTGTCCATGAGCCACTCGTGGATGTACCTCACCATGGCGGGCACCTGGAGAAGGCACGGGGAGACTTGGAAAGCTGCCAGAGGGAGGAATGTCCCCAGCTTCCCCAGAGAAGTGCTTCCCTTCCCACCACACTGCCATGGCCTCAAAGGCTTCCAGTGACCCGCAGGTGTGGCTTGGGAGGCCAGGCAATTCCTGGGAGGATCAAACCCTCAAACCACAGGCCGCTTATTTGCTTTGGATTGCAAAACCCGCCCTCTATGAGCATATCCAGCAGGGCAGCAGAGGTCTTGGTTTTGAAGGTGTGTGAATATGCTCTGAGCCCTTTGCCCATGGTGCTGGTCTCTTCCTCCTGAATCCTCTTGATGAATTTGCAAACCAAGTGTAGGAGAAAGGCAGGAAGCCAGGGATGTTCCATGGAATGCTCCAAGCACGGTGCTCGGCTGAGCGGTGACAGCAGGCCCAGCCCAGGTGGGGATGGCTGCAGGTACCTCCACTGTTCTGCGGAAGAGGCCACGGGCGGGGTCCTGCTCTTGTGTGCGGTCCACGGCTGCATCTGGCAAAGAGCGAGCGCAGCCAGAGCTGAGGGGCTGCGGGAGAGGCCGGAGAACACAGCCCAGCCCTGAGCTCCCCAGGCAGGGACAGCCCCGGGATGCCCCAGGGGATGGAGCACGGCCGCTGCGGGGTGTCTGCCCGGCCCCTCTTCTGTCCTGTCCGTGGGCATGTCCCCAGGGGATGGGATGGGATGGGATGGGATGGGATGGGATGGGATGGGATGGGATGGGATGGCATGGGATGCCATGGGATGCCATGGGATGCCATGGGATGGGATGCCATGGGATGCCATGGCATGGGATGCAGTGGGATGGGATGGAATGGTGCCAAGCTGGCTGCAGGCACCAACCCTAAGCCCAGCTCTGCCACTCACCCTCCTGTAGAGTCTTCAACCGCAACACCTCTTTGATCTCCTCTATTGGGGCAGCTCCAGGGCCTTCTTCCTCCTCCTGCACCCAGGCCAGCTTGGGCCCTCTTAGGGATCTCTGCTCCATGGCAGTGACTGGATTTGTGGCGAGTTGCAGGAGAGATGCCTCGGAAAAGCTCCGAGTCAGCGAGTCCTGCAGTCGTGCCTGGAAGGCACCTTCAGGAGAGAAGCCTCAGGAAGGCTACAGGACAGCAAGTCCTGCACTCTGGTCTTGAGGGCTCCTGCCACAAGGACAGGAGACTCCTGTCAAGGATTGTGGTCAGGCCTCGAGGGCACCGGTGGCAGGGATGGGAGATGCCTCCGGGGCACCAAGTCCCACGGTCTGCCCTCAAGGGCACCTGCAGAAGAGAAGCCTCAGGAAGGCCACAGGTCAGCAAGTCCTGTGGTCTGGCCTCGAGGTCAGCTGCAGGAATAACGCCTGGGAAAAGCTCCGGGTCAGACACGAACGAGTGCGCTGTGCGGGGGCTCCTCACGGCACCGCTCTGTCCCGTCCTGTCCCGTCGCGTGCTCCAAGCACTCTGGCGTGGTCTTGTCACCGCCAGCTCCTATGTCACCCTGTGTCACAAAGGGCCCTTGGACATGCTGTCCTGTTCCATGACACGGTGACCACGCAGCACCGTGTCACAAAGGGTCCCTGCACACACTGCCCCCTGCCCTGGGGCCGCCCCCAACCCACCCAAAGTGGCCCAGGTTGGAAGGAATTCCTCACCCCAAGTGTCTAAGACAGCCCGACAGGGTCTTTAGGAACGGCTGAAACCATCAGCAAACGCTGCCCTGCTCCGCGGGCTCAGGGCAGCAGAAGGAGCCCCCAGGGCTGCCGACGCAGCTGTGCTGGGAATGGCACGGGGCCTTCCACAGAAGCTGGCACGGCCTCCTTGGGACACGTCCCGGCTGGTGGCCATCCTAAACCAGCGGGTGTGACACAGACAAGGAACGTGTGGGCCAGGGCACCAATGCTGCTTGGACCCCTGGGGCCCGGGGAGCGCTGACATCAGCAGGTGTGGCAGAGTCCCTGCCCAAGCAGACCTGCCACCCCCCGGGCCCTGGCAGCTCTGGTGCCCTTCTCCTGCCCCAGAGAGAGACCTGTGCCCGTGGGGGGCTTCTGTGCCAGAGGGAGCCAAAGCCCACGTGCATTGGGGGCTGCGCTCCTGCCTGCAGGGGCTCTTGGCAGGAGCACCTGGAGCAACTGCTGGCAACACTTGGTCTCTGTCAGAAGCTCTTACTCCATGCTGAAATTATTTTCTCATTGAAGTTCTTGCCTTCTGCACAAAAACACCTTAGTGGCCAAGGCACGGAAGAATCTGGCAAGTAAGAATCCTCAGTTCAGGAAAGCTTGACTTCCCATTGTTCAACTGAAGTAGTTCCAAAAATTTGCAGACTTCCCAAATTAATTGGGATGGCCTGAGGAGGTGAAGATTTGGAAGTAATGAGCACAGACATACCAAAGTACTTAGCACCAGTTAGCATAAGAAAAACCTGGCAGGCCTAACTTGACCTGAGAGTGACTTGACAAAAAGCTTTAGCCATAGTCTAGCAGAAGAACTAAGGGCAAGTGTGGAGTAAGGCCTGTGCAGGGAAGCCATGAGGAAGACTTTGTGCTGCTTTGGGGCATGGAGACGGCTCCTGGCCAGGGCCTGGACATCAGCTTCCAGTACAGCAATCTGACACAATGTATTTCTAACCACCTGCCTATCGAATCACTTCAGCAGTGCAAAGATGGATGGTATGTTTGATACAATTCCTACATTAACCCACTGGAATTTATAGGTGGTGGAAAAACATTGCAGTGGGTGCAGACCCCTGCCCTCCTGGCTTTTGGCAGTCAGTGCATTTTTCTGCTGATTTCTTTGAATAAGGGAGACCCCTCAGGACTGCTGTATCCTGAGGGAACACCGTTGGCCTTGACCTGAAGGCACCTGCACCAGCTTAAAATCAGCTGCCCCAGCTTGCAGGACCTCTCTTGGCCAGCATCCTGACGTGGATGCAGGACTGCTGCGAGGCACTGCTGGGACCCAGCGGGACGGGACCGGCTGTCTCGTGTCCACGTAGCACCCCCTGACACAGCCAGGGTCATCCCGAAACCAGAGAAACGCTCACGTGTCAGCACAGGGGAGCAAGGAGCACTGGGCTCCTCTCAGGGTATCTCAGCTGGGCTGGCTCCACAACACAGCCCCATTTTAAGGCCTGCTGATGCCCAGCTGCCAGAAATGCCTACCTTGCTCTCTCCAAGATGCACAGGGAGAGCCAATGAGCAGGACGCCTTGGGAGGCAAACCTTCCCTGCCTTTTCTGAGGCCAGGGACACACCAAGATCCAACAAGACTCTCCACGCTGCGTGGTCCACACAGCCCAGCTCTGTGCTGGCCCTGGGCCACAGCAGCATCCCCCAAGCAAGAGGCAAATGCATATTGCCAAGAGTTGAAACCCAGCAGACAGGGAAGATGTGAAAAGTGTGTGCATAAAGGCCTTTTAATTCACAGCTCTCAAAGAGAGCTTTGGGGCTCAGTGCTGGACAGAGGCGCTCCTGCTCACACCTCTGTCCAAAGGGGGGAACACACCCTGCTGCAGGTGCTTGGGTTGGTCTCCATAGGTCCAGGCGGATGCCAAACCTGCTCTTCACAGCCTTCTCCCTTGCTCTGCCCCTCTGCCAAGTGCAACGAGCCTCAAAGACTGAAAGGACCACAGAGAGACAAAGGGGGACACTTGCACCTGCCTCCCTGGGAAGCACTTCCCTTGAGAAGCAAGCCCCTTTCCTCCAAAGGCATTTCCCCAAACATGTAGCTTTCCTGGGGAACACCAACACACTCTTAAGAAAAGCTGGCAAGGCTGAATGACTTCAGGTCCTTTCAGGGCAGGCAGTCCAGCTGTAGCTCCTATTCCCCCAAGTGTGTTTCCAGGTGGAGGTTCAGAGGTGCAGCCCCAGGCCCTCTACAAATACAAGCTGCCCACTGCCTCTTCACCTGCCTCAACTCCTGCCTGGGGTCACGGCAGCAAAACCAGGCTGTTCCAGCCAGAGCCCAGAGCCCTGTTCCCGCAGGACACTCTTGCCAGCACCTTCCTGCAAATGAACATCATCTAGGATATCATGCCCTGGTTCCACAAGAAATTCGTCTACACATTCCCCTTTTTCTTTCTGGACAAGCCAGGCTCTATTTACAATAGACTCTAAACTTTTCTTCATACACGAAAAAATACTGCCAAAGATAATAAGCACAGCAAAAGTGACAAGAAGGATTCTAATTCCTTCCATCAAGAAGGTTTTCAGCCATCCAGTAATTCCACATTTCTTGAGCCATTTGTCCAAAGGATTTTCAACAATAGTAAGCTTTTTCATATTCTCTTGAAGTAGGGAAAGTCTCTTGTGAATGGATGTCGGAGAGGTGCTGCGGGAGACAAGACTCATGACATCATGATCATCAAGTCTCAGTTTATTGCAACAAATTACAAAGTTTATATATACTCGTTAATTAGCTCATGCATATTGCAAAAGCCAAGCTCATGATTGGTTGCTGTGTGATTTGCGCAACTGCCTGGTTCGGTTGCTCTTGCTGTTCTTGTGGTTGATACTTCTTGGTTCTTCTCTATCTATTTCTACATGCTAAGCAGTTTCAGCATCCTGATTCTTGCAGACTCTGATTTCTACATATCCTGATTCCTACACCCAGGGTCATGCTGACTGTTGCAGCAGTCACGTAGCCCCTCATACTTTGACCAATTTTACAATTTCATGTACCTTGCTGTTTAACCATTCTTCTGCCAAGCTCTATACAAATGGAAACAGAGTGATTAGAAAGATTCATGCAACACATTCCTTCAAAATCCTCGCAGCGATGTCCTTGAGCCAGTAACAAGAAATCAGTTGCGGCACGATTCTGTAATCCAGCGTGTCGTCTACTGCCAACGTCAGTGGTGAGCTCACTTAATATTTTGGAGGTGATATTACTTTGTTTCCCTGTCCAATAAGCCAGTCATCTCATTAGTTCAAAAGCTCAGGCGGAAGCAACTCCTGGTGCAAAAATTGATGCTAAAATGACAGATGGTCGTCCCCACAATTGAACATCATCTCTACAGTCAGGTCCTAATTCTAATTGGTGTACGCTACGCTTAACATGTTGAGATTTATGACTTATGTTGAGTACCTGTTGGATGCTGGGGGCAAATGATGTTAATTTGCCAAAGTAACACGGTCCTCCTGCTGCTTTAGCAGGTATGGCAGGCCAGGCACGATCCGCACAAATGAGGAATACTCCTGGAGGTTACATCTGTGCCGTGGCCCTAAACCATGGAACAGGCCAAATCCAATTGTCACAAACTGCAGGAATGTTGTTGTACCAAGGGGATCCAGGGGCAATGCAAGTACTATTACTTCTTGGTTTGAATGCCTGAAGGTTTTCGGAGCTAATGTCCTTTCTCTGAAATCCAAAAACTAGACAGTATTTTCCTGGAGCAGACCCTAACATGTCAAGCTCCTGAGGTTCTTTTTATACCTGTAACATTCAGTCCTTTTTGCAATTAAGAATGTTCGGGACCCTAGGGGATTTGGTCGAAATGTTGAGTTGTTTGCAGCAATTAATTGGAACGCCTTTTGTTTCATTTCATTGTTGTGGATATTCTCAGTTCAGTCAGAGAGAAAAAGAGAGATTTCTACCAGGCTGGGCCTGGGAGAGAGTTGGAAAAGAATGTAAAGAATTCACTATGTCTCTTGTTGTTCATATTGTTTATAGATATATTCTGCCACCGTGCATCATTCAGAGCGCACCAATGGTGTGAGATGATTTTACTTTAAGTCCAATGAAATTTGTCTGCACAATGTTCTCGCTAAAGAGAGTGGTGCATTTGAAATAAATCAGTTTTGCTTGTCACCTTCTGAACTGGAGTTCTTTGCTCCTGTCCTGCCACAACAACAACAACAGGCGGTAGTACAAAACTCATCTGCTGCTTGTTCAGGCTTGGGATATACTTGACTTTTTGTCCAAGGCCTGATTTCTGTGAGATTGTTCAAAGGAACTCCGATGAAGCAAGTACAAAAGGGATCAGAGGGGGTAGCCAGTGATAAATAGAATGATTTTTGCCCTGTCTGATTGGCCCAGGTAACCCACATATTTGTTCATGGTTGGATGTTAATCCATGCTGTCTTCTCCAAGGACAGTTTTGTCAGTCCTAACAGCCCTATAATCAAATGAAACAAGAATTTTGTAATTCATGTTCCTAACTGGTAAAATGAACACCACAGGCCAAGAACTTGCGTTCTTTTTGTGGATAAGACAACAGTGTAAGCCTTGGTTACAACATGCCAAAAGAAAGCTTTGCATAGGCCTTCAATATTTTCTGGTATCCATGTTTCTGGAAAAGGCTGATCTGGCTCAAGCTGCAGAAATGCTCTACCAGGTTCTTCAAAGGTAATACTAACAATGACATCTCAGCAGTCTAAGCACAAAGCATGATCATTTTGCAAGTGGTTCCACTGTATAACAAAATTCTTTCTATAACTACTGCAATGTAACACTATGTCAGCCTGCTTTCCACAATTTTCACAAGCAGAATTTTTATAGCATTTTCTTAACACAGCATTACAAGCTAGCAGACCAAATGATTATCCTGCTATGACTTTTGACACGACGTCTTCTCTTGAAGGTGGGATTGGTCCGAGTTCTTTGTGGAGTCTCTTGAAGATTGGGAAGAAGTAGAGTTGATATCGACATTCCCTTCATTCTGCTGGGGTTGACATGCAGGGCAGACAAATCTGCTAGGGACCCACAAAGGTTCTTTACTGTGGAAATACAGAAATATCCTTGACCGATAAAGAACACTAGACTGGGTCCCTCCCAGTTGCCCATAGTCACATGTTTTTAGAATGAACTTGCATCCCAGGAATGGTTTGATTTTGACTGTTTTCAATAGCCTGATGATGTATAACAACAGGAGGCCTCTCTCTTCCTTCTGTTAGAGACAAGTAATTCCATGTAAAAATTACTTTATTTAACCGTTTACTTGCATCAATCTCAGTTGTCTTTTCTTTTATTGTGCGATTTGCTCTCTCGACTATGGCCTGTCCTGTAGGGGAGTGTGGAATTCCCCTGACATGTTTCACCCCCCATGTTATCATAAATCTAGCAACCCATAAACTACTGCAAGCAGGGCCATTATCTGTTTTGATTTCTGCAGGCACTCCCATAACTGCAAAACAGGCTGTTAAATGTCTTTCAACATGAACTGCCTTTTCTCCAGCCTGGGCAGTGGCCCAAATGAAGTGAGAGTATGCATCAATTGTTACATGGACACATCTAGACTTCCTAAATTCAGGAACATGTGTTACATCCATTTCCCAAATTTGGAATGCTTTTAAACCTTTTGGGTTTAAACCCTATACCAGGCCCATGATGAATACACTGAGGACAGGAACGAACAATTCCTTTTGCATCTGCCAAAGGGATTCTGTTCTGTCGATGCAATGATTTTGCATTTGGATGAAACATTTTGTGAAAAATGCCAATCACTTGTTTTTAGAATTTTTAAAAGTTTAATAATAATAAAATGGTTATAAAAATAGCAATGCAATTAGAGCAATAAAAATTTAGGGTTGGGACAATGACAAGACAATTAAAAGCAAAGACTTACAGACATCCGGATGTTCTTGGGCACTAAGCTGCCAAAAACATGCCTTGCGAACAAAGGAATAACCCTTAAAAGCAACAGCCTGTTGCATATTCATCTATCTCATATATGATGCATAAATTCCTTGCTAATTAAGAACTTTTCTGGTTTTTGTCAACTTCTTCCCCTTCATCCTGGTGCTTCCATAAAGATGGAGAGAAGGTGGAAGAATGTTTGTCTTTTCCGATAAGGAGGCCGTAACTCTTTGTGTCCTGTCACTGTTATCTCTCTGCGAAGAGTTTCTTGAATATCTTATCCCTTTCTTGAGCTAGTAAAAAATCTTACATCGCAGAGTTTCTACATTAACATTAAGTTATAACCTAAAACTATATTTAACACACCACTCAAGAGAATTAATACAGCATAACTTTCTAATATTACACATATCATATTCATTTTAGCATTTGTGAAAAGCCAGTCATAAAAGATGCATTTTTCACAATTTCATGGCTGTTTCGGGCTTCTTCCAATTTGTTTCTTGGAGGTGTTATTGCAAAACAACTGACTGCTTCATCTGCTTGTGCATTGCTTTTGCCTAATCTAATGTTCCACTGATGGCTTCTGATACGCATCATGCAGAATTCTTGCTCTCTTTGCTGAAGCGTGGTATGGAACTGTACAAACAGTTCACCAAGCTGCTGCTTTTTTCTTTCTCGTAGCAAAGCATCTTCAATGCGCTGCACTACGCCGACTACACACAATGAATCTGATGCTATGTTTACAGGCGTATCTTTCCAGTTTCCAAAAGCCCAGCACACGGCTTTCAGTTCTAAGGTTTGGAGGCTGTCTCTCTGTTGCCCAAGGATGATGTGCTTCTGCCAGTGATTTTCTGATTGCCGCACACATGCAGCCTTCTTCATTTTTCGCCCTGCATCTGTAAACACCGTTGGCCCTTTGACTGGCCTTTCAGAACAGAGTGGCCTTTTGACCCGTATCGTTCAAGCATCTTCCAAAGAGGCCCTTTTGGTCGATTATTATGTACAGTTCCTGTAGAGCCTATCAAGGCTTCTTGCACTTCAATCGAATGCCACAGGAGCCATTCCAAATCATCTCCATGGACCAGGATGCTGATGTCTGCAGCCTCAGCTCCATCTAGTTCAATGATTCTGTCCCTCCCTTTCCTTACCAAAGCTGCTAATGCTTCTGACCGACACGAAATACGATGCCATAGTTGCATTGGCAAAAACACGCACTCAAGAATGATCGCTGTGTCCTCCCCCTTTTTCTTTTGCCATTGTAGGATAATGGCAAGGGGAGAAGTGGTGGCGTTGCAGATCAGGAGAGATAATGGCTGATCTGGCAATTGGCGATTACTCCATCCTGTTTGAATCTTACGAGCTACTGCGTGCAGGGCAGCCTGTTGTTCTGGTGAACAGGTGTGGGGACTATGTGCCTGGGTGCCATGCAGCCAAGACTGGAAGGGAAGGAGGTCATCATTGGTGATGCCAACTAGATTATGAACCCGTTGTAAATCTCCCAAAAGCCTTTGAGCATCATGCAGGGTACCGATCTTGGCAGTGATGGTTACCTTTTGTGGCCTGATCTGAGCGTCCGAGATGAGCCAACCCAGGTATTTCCATGGTACAGAACGCTGGACCTTTTCAGGGGTGACAGTCAGTCCACAGGAGTGCAAATGGTTGATGATCCACTCGAATTCACAATCTGTTAAAGCAGATTTGGCAGCAAACAAAATATCATCCATGTGGTGAAAAATGAGCATGTGAGACCATCGCTTTCGCACAGGCTGAAGTGCCCAATCCACAAAGATTTGACACATACTTGGACTCTTTCTGGACCCCTGGGGTAAAAATACCCATTCATAGTGTTTGGCAGGGGCTGCACGCTTGACAGATGGCAGAGTAAATGCAAACCTCTGTGTATCATCAGGGTGTGAAGGAATTGTGAAAAAACAGTCCTTTAAGTCTATTATTATTTGCCAGTTTTGTGGGATCATTGTAGGAGCAGGAAGGCCACTTTGCAGTGCACCCATACCTAACATTTGATCATTACCTTTTTGTAAATCACGTAAAAGTCGCCACTTGCCAGATTTTTTTCAGGATGACAAATATAGGAGTGTTCCACGGGCTTGTGGAAGGTTGAATGTGACCTGCTTTTAGCTGTTCCTTCACTAACTCTTCTGCAATGCGCAGCCTTTCTGAGGTCTTCGGCCACTGGTCTACCCACACTGGCTTTTCAGTTAACCATGTAATTTTTAGAATGGGCGGCTGCCGCCCAGTGGCCGTGGCACAAAATGCTGATCTGTTGTCATCACCAGTCCCAGTTGTGACAAAACATCCTGTCCAATCAATCCTGGTAAAGTGTGTGGAAGCTGCATTACATAAGGTTTAATTACAATTGTTTGGCCGTCTTCAAACTGCAAAGTAATTAAGTCTTTACATTGTTTTGGTGCTTTTGCTCCTGCCACCCCCACTGCTTGGGCAACTGGAGATTGTAATTCCCATGTCAGAGGCCACATATGTTGATTAATGATGGTGACATCTGCTCCAGAGTCTAGTAATGGTTCTAAACTAATTTGTTGAAAGCCCTTTTTCAGTTGACTTTTCGGATATGGTCTTTGATTAAGGTCCAGTGTGAAAAACACATCATATCCAGAGGATCCAAAACCTTTATTTCCTCTTACTTTAGCTACTTGGCCTTGTTTTCTGAGTTTTTCAAAATATTCTCGATGTGTAAGAAAGTTTTCATCGGGAAGTATTTGTGCAATCTTGCTGCCTTTAGGAATTGTTACAGGTGGTTGTAAAGCACAGGCCATGGTTTGTACTTGCCCTATGAAATCTGCATCTATTACATTGGGTAATGCAATTACTCCTTGTTTGCTTGTTGACGACCTGCCAAGTAAAAGCCCTCCGGCTGGAGACTCAGCCCTGAGCACAGGGCCTTTTACTTCAGCTGGAATCAATGTTACCTCTTTGTTGCTCAGGGTTACCTCTACTGTGGTTGCCACGTCCACTCCGAGACTCCCTCGGGTGGCTGGGACGCCCTGGTATAGGAAACCGTATTTTTCATCTGTGTCGAAGGGGTGTGTTGGGTTGAAGGGGTCTGTACTTGTGTCTTTGTGCAGAGACAGGTCGCGCTGCTCTGCATGTTTCTTGACAGTTTGTGAGCACAGGCAGCGGTGGCATGAGTGTCAGAGTTACACACATGACACCAAACAGTTTTGGAACAGGTTCGCCGCATATGCCCAAATTCACTGCATGGGAAGCAGGTAGCAGTTTTAATCTTTCTGTTATTTTGACCTTTTATTTTAGCTTGCTTGCCTCTGTTTCCAGACAGAGCAGCTGCAATTACATGACCTTGTTCCTTTAATGTTTCTTTCATCGCTGCCGTGAAGGCGGCTGTCTGATTATTCTGTTCTGCCCGAGTGGCTCTCATAAGCATTTTGTCAACTGGGCTCCCTTGGGGTAATGTTGCCAGGATTGCTCTCGTTCTGGCATTTGCTCCTTCAAAAGCGAGAGTGCGGAACATATGTTCCTGGTGTTCAGGAGGCAAATCTGCATTATCTTTTATTGCTGCTGACAAACGGTCTAGGAATAGTCCACAGGGCTCTGTTCTTCCTTGGCAGACAGCGGTCTAAGGTGCAGGATTTTCTTATCAGGTATAGACAGAAGAGCTCAGTGGGCTAAAGTCTGGGCAATTTGGTGCATTTGAATAGGATATGGTAGCTGAACCTGTGTGTTAGAATAGGGTCCTTGCCCAGTTAGCATGTCTGCCTGTATACCATACAGAGGGTCTCCTACTATTAAATGTTTATTTGCTTCTTCAACTGCTAATCTTTTCCATTCTCTTTCAAACAACAAATACTGAGACAGAGTGAGGAGAAGGGAAGCAACTCTTGCACAGTCAGCAGGGGCAAGGACATCTGCTGTAGAAATAAACGGAATAATTTGTCGGGTAGCTTCTGATCGAATACCATGGCTAGGAACTGCTTGTTTTGCTGGTTGCAATATTTTCCAATCATGAGGTTCCCAATTTGCTTAATTATTACTGACTATTGCAGGGCAAGCAAGAGAACTGGCAGCCTGCCATTCACCTTCTATGATAGCATCTGGAATCACACCCGACCATTGCTGTTGAATTGGATCTTTTTCCAGCCTTGGTGCCTGCGGGGGTATTGCAAGGCATCCGGGCATGGGTGGAGCAGTCGGCTCCACAGGGGGTGTCACAGGGACTGGGACGGAAAGGGGTGTCGGAATAGTCTTTAGCACTGACACAGGGTCTGTTCGTTTTTCCAATTGTTCCTGCTGTATGGATAATTCTGCTAATTTCTTTAACACTTCTTGAATTGAGTCATTAGAATCCGATTTTTTAGCTTTGTACTTAGATTCAGAGCGCTTTGACCTTCTAACTCTATCTTTTTCCTCTCCCTCGGACTCAGCCGACAGCATAGATTCGTCTGATGCTATGTCAGGCAAAGGAGGGCACAGGGAAGGGCAGCACTCTTTTCCTTTCCTTTCTGCCCACAAGCTGAAGCTGCCTTTTTCGGCCTTGCATCACCCACCGCCTCAGGAATTTCTTCTATTTCTGCTGCTTCAGGCACTGCTTCCATATCTCTGGCTTCTCTTGAAGGGGGATCAGTTACTTTTTCTAATTTTTGACCAGCTGCAGCAGACTCTGATGGGGCAACCTCCTCCTTTTGTGATGGATTATTTAGCAACTCTTGCAAATTAGAGCAAACAGGGGCAGAGATTCCTTTCATGGGGATCTTTCCAACTCCAAAAATGTTAGCGAGACCTGACGGCTTGGAAGGAACTTGTTGCTTTGTTCCACTCACAGCACCTCCCAAATCCTCAATGGCTGCGGCAGCTACCTTTTTCTCAGCTTCCATAGTCTCTAAAGTATTGGTGATAGATTTCCAAGTAACTCCTAACTCCCTTGCTTCTTTTCCATTTTTTCCACCTTCTATCGTGATGTCTTAGAGGAAGTTTCCTACCTCTTGCCACTCAGGTTCACTAAAGAGCAGGGCAGGTTCAGAAAGCTTTCCTTTTTTACATGCCCATTTTATTAGGGCTATTACTTCTTCTTCTTTGGTGTCCTCACCTCTCTTTGAGAGGATAGTTGTCAGTAATTTAACTGCCGCGTCTAATTCCACCCTGGTCTTACCTTGGCAGGGGCTTGATCGGCCACTCAAGCTCCGGACTCTGCTCTTGCGTTTGCCTACCAGGCCTCTCCTGCCTCCAGCTCTCCGGCTCCCAGATCAGGTGCTTACCTGATGCTTGGGAGCCTTCCGCATGTAAGTGATCTGCATTTAAGCAAAGGAGTCCCTGTTCATGGTGCCAGTATGAAGAGGGTCCCACGGAGAGCTGGCCGGAGTAATGACACTCAAATCACTATGGCTACATGTCCTCCTCCTTTTTGGTCTAATTTATCCATGTTTTATACCTTATTGCCTTACATCATACAATAGCTAATTAACATTCATTGGTTAAGGTCATATGATTACATCTACAAGTCACTTATTGATTGGCTGTTATACTACAAGCGTCTGATCAGGTTATAGTACATGACCGTTTTCAGCATCCAGCATAGACTATTGTATTCATACAAAGCTTATTGTCTTTCCAAGGATGTCTTAAACACTTCTAAAGTAACTAAAGTATCTCCGTAATCTGTAGGCCAGGGTTGTCCAGTTCCTGCAAAGAAATGCCATCAAGGATATCATGCCCTTGTTCCATGAGAAATTCCTCTACATTTCTCGAATGTCACACAGCTGGTCTCTAATGTCACAGCCTGTTCTGTGATGTCATAGCCTGCTCTGTGATGTCAGACCTCTGCCCTGTGATGTCACAGCTGACTCTGTGATGTCACAGAGACAGCTAATGATACCATAGTTGTGTGATGACCTCACATAACCCACTCTGTGATGTCATATCCCACTCTGTGACCTCATGTTCCCAGATGATAAATTGTCTCCACCTGCTGAGCACTCACAATGCTCGTTCTGCAAAACCCGGGCCTATGGAAAGCACACAATGCCCATTGTGTGAGAAGGGGAACTGAAATTCACCAGCCTCAGTGTCCTGCCAGCTCAGCCAGGCTGACGGGAACATTGGTGTCCACGACCACCAGGGACCACCAGAGAGACCCCCCAGGACAGAAAAAGGCATGCAAAAAATGGGAGGGGAAATGTGTGTCGTAATCTCCCCCAGATTGTGGTGACTCCGGGTGGTGGTAAAGTCTCTCCTCCCACCCGTGCCTTCAAAGAAAGACTCAGTAGTCTTCAGTGGTCTGGTCTCAAGGCAGTTTATTGCATGTTATCTCAAGGCACACAGACTTCCTGACATTCTCCCTGACTCCTTCTCCCTCTGCGTCTCTCTCCGTCTCCCTTCATCTTCGTCTCTCCGGCCCAAGGGGCTGATGCCATCTTTTATATTACACATTATGTATTAAATGTTTATAGTTTTTCCCCAATGCCTATTACCTATATTGAACAGTGGCTTTCTACTCTAAACCAATCTGTAAGTGCCAACATCACCAAGAACATGGGGAATAGGAAGGAGAAAGAAGGAGGACAGGGCACGCCCAAATCCCTCCATCTTAGAACTTCTGTCCCCCATGTACAAAACTCAGACCTCTCTGTACAAGGCCTAAAATCCCCCTGTACAGCACTCAAAAATCCTACCTTTTGCTTTGTGATTACTTCTATTATAATATCTAAACTTTTGTGATTTCTTGTTCTCCCTGCAAAGTTGGTAAATTGTTCCATGGGTCAAACTCAAAACCACAGGGGTTTCTGGCTGCCTGCTAGGGTCTCAGAGGCTTCTGCCCTGGACCCGGAACATCCAAGAGTGTCTGAGGGACACCTTGGGTTCCGACATCTCCCCCTCCTGTTTGCACTAAGAAGACCTGCCTTGCCACTTTGTCCATGACCCGCCGAATGCATAGAAAAATGCACGGCAGAACAAGCAGAAGAACTAGAAATCCTGTAAGGATATAAAATGCTATCTTCAAAAGCTCCCTCCACAATGGTGGGAGACTAAAAAGGTTGATGAAGTCATCCCACCAGGATCCTGCAACCTTTTGCAATTTGCTGATGCTGTTTTGCATTTGTTTTATATTTTCATGGATAGATTTCGAGTGAGCAGACAAGTTCATGCAGCACATCCCCTCAAATTCTTCACACCCATGTCCATGTGATAGCAGCAAATAATCAATTGCCGCCCTGTTCTGAAGCGTTGCTTGTCTCGCGCTGTCGATATCTGTTAACATGTCGCTCAGTGCAGAAGAAATGGCAGGAGTGTGTTTGCTCAGCCAACACGCCATGTGGTCCAATTGTGTCAAGGCCACCCCCAATGCTGCTTGGGGTGAGAAAATTGCTACTGCAATTCTCCGAGCCTTGTTTCAGGTATAAACCTCATCATCACAATTTGGGCTATATTGTTCAATGGATCTTATTTCCCTGCGTGACTGTTTCCTCAAAGTTTTCAAATTGGGTGTTATCAATGAGAGTTCTCCAATGCTGCATGGACCGCCCCTGATTTTTGCAGGGATAACAGGCCAAATTCTGTCCCCACAAATCAAGAAAATTCCTTTTGGTAAAACGGCTGGATTCTGGAGGGATAGTTTGCTCATCATCTTGGTGTAATTGCACCAGGATGATGCATTTCTGTAAAAGAGCTGGTTTGGAGTGACATCTATCGTGTGGTTATCTGTCTCTGTCACTCCCGATGGGTTGAATGTGATGCAAAATTTCATTCTTGTTGACCCAAAGATGTCCAATTCCTGGGGTTCGAAATGAGCCACAGGAAGGAACTGTGTCCAAACATGCCATCCTTCCACAGGATCCGAAAAAGATTTCAGAACCTTTGGAGGGATGTTCTTTGGGATCGGCCATTCCTTCACCGGCACACCTACCAAACATGTCGAGAATGGTTTCCCTGGCCTTGAATGAGTCAGACAAATGCTGTCCAGACCTGCTGCCTTTGCCAAAGTTTCCCACACATTTCCCTTTGGCTGTCTCATGGGAAAATGTGCCCTATTGCCCATGGCAACAGGCAAAAGAATGAAGCACATGAACACTATCTGTCTGAACCCCATGCTCATGTCCTCACTCTCTGTGAGAAACCTTGCAGTGCAGCAACACCCGAATGACACTCGAGTCCCAAGAAGAACCCCAAGTCTCTGAGTTGTCAATCGTTGTCTGATGAGATGTTTGCAGCGCCGTTGTCTGCCTTCGTTTGCGTGCCCGTCTCTTTGCTTCTTGGATCTGTGTCCACTTGCGTCTGCACCCGGTAAGGTTTCACGTGCCTTGCTGACACCCACTTCAGCCCTCACCCTGTGGAGACACAAGCGAAACCCTTGCCCCAAATGATTAATGTGAATGGGCCTTCCATTTGTCCTGTCTCTGGGTTTCGGATCAAAACTAAAGGATTTTCCCTTAGTTTTGCTTGTGTGTTGTTCGTGAGGTGTCTGATAATTGGTGGAGTGGGCTCTGAGAAAGAGCCATTTAAAAAATTCAACACATACAGAGCTTTGTTCAACCGCATATAAGGTGTTGCACCTGCCTCCCCCCTTTTCTGTTTATCCAAAAGGGATTTCAGGGTATGATGTGTTCTTTCGGTGATTGCTTCACCTGTGGGAGAATGAGGAATACCAAAAATGTGTTTGACTCCCCATTTTTTTAAGAATCTGTCAAGCACTTTGCCTGTGTAGGTTGGTCCATTATCTGTTTTTATTTCTTGTGGCACCCCTAATGATGCAAATGCTTGTAAAAAGTGTCTGCAGGCATGTTCTGAGGTTTCCCCTGTATGTAATGATGCAAAAATTGCCCCTGAGAATGTGTCAACTGAAACATGGATGTTTTTGAGCCACCCAAAAGATGGGTATTTTGTGACATCAGTTTGCCACAGCTGGAGACTTTGCAATCCTCTTGGATTGACTGCTCCTGTGGATGCAGGTGGCTGCACAAGTTGGCAATCTGGGCAAGCACTGATGATTTCCTTTGCTTGGCTTTTTGAAAGGCGAAAGGATTCCATCAATGCTTGAGCATTTTGATGGAACAATGCATGGCTCAATTTTGCTTGCTCGAAAATGTCTGGCAGTGTCTGCGAGATGGACATTGTGAGCTTGTCTGCGCGAGCATTCCCTTCTGCTAAAAACCCTGGAAGTGAGGAATGCGCCCTGATGTGTGTAACAAAGTATTTGTGTTCCCTATTTTCTAGGATTGTTCTCATGCATGATAAATATTAATATAAAATTTCGTTATCTGTGTGCTTCAAAAGTGATCCCTCCAATCGTTTGACCACATTCGCAACATATGCTGAATCTGTGATCAGATTGAGAGGTTCCGGAAACAACTGAAAAGCCCTGACCACTGCTGCCAATTCTACAATTTGTGGTGAACCCTGCACTGTCTTGATGTCTGATTCCCATTCCTCTGTTTTTGGGTTTTGCCATGTGATCACTGATTTGTGAGTTTTTCCTGAACTATCAGTGAACACTGTCACCCCTTCCGCTGGTCCTTGACTTATTTTTGGTTTTTCTCTAAAACTTATTTTTGCATTTAGCATTCTGTGAGGTGGGAAATGATCTGGGCAAACCCCTGGATACCCTAACAATGCAATGGAAATATCTTGTGAGTTTTGCATTGCCCATTCAAAATAATCTTTCTTCAAAGGTAAATGAATGATTGAGAAATCTCTGCCTGACATTGTCAGCAACCTTGTCCTTGCTTTGATGATGATCTGAGCCATCATCTCCAAGTCTGTGAGAATTGTTTTTGAGGGCCTGTAAGCTAAAAAAACCCACTCTATCATCAGAAGAGTGTCTCCTTGAGATGAATCCCATTGAAAAATCAACCCATGCAGTTGTGCTGTTTCCCCCAACACCGCCAAATGGAAAGGCAGCGATTCCGCAAAGCAATGTGCCTGTCTCTGTTGAATCATATCTGTGATCTTTTCAAGATCTTTCCGTGCTTCAGGCGTGAGAGTTCTGGGAGATCTGATGTTGTTGTCCCCTCTCAGGAGATCGAGCAGTGACAAAAAGTCATCATTTGTGATTCCCAAGATCGGTCTCATCCAGTTGATCTCCCCCAAAAGCTGTTGCAAGTCCTGCAGATTGGTGACTTTTGTGTTGATCTCCAGTTTTTGTGGCCTTATTGTTTGCTTTGTGATTCTCCGTCCCAGATATTTCCAAGGTGCAATTTCTTGTATTTTTGAGGCACTAATTTCCATTCCTGCTTTTTGAACCTCTGCGATCACACAGTTGCGGACTCTCTGCACCTCCTGTTTTGTTGGTGCCGCGATGAGCAAATCATCCATGTAATGAACGATTTTTGTTTTCGGATGTTTCTCCCGTGCTGGACGCAAAACTTGAGCCACATACCATTGACAGATGGTCGGAGAATTTTTGAGACCCTGTGGAAGAACGGTCCAATGGTACCTTGGCAGGGGTTCCTCCCTGTTGAAACTTGGGACGGAAAATGCAAAACGTGGAGCATCATCTGGATGGAGTGGAATGCTGAAAAAGCAGTCCTTGAGATCGATGATGACAAGCAACCAATCTCTCGGGATCATTGAGAGAGATGGAAGTCCCAGCTGGAGTGGCCCCATATCTTAGATGACCTCATTGATCTTCCTGAGATCGTGAAGCAGTCTCCAAGATCCTGAAGTTTTCTTGTGAATGACAAACACTGGGGAATTCCATGGGCTATTTGTTGGTTTGATGTGTCCCTTCTGCAGCTGTTCCTGGACTAACTTTTTCAATGCACTCAATTTCTTTCGTTCAAGGGGCCACTGATCCACCCAAACAGGATCATTGGTTTTCCAAGTCAATTTCAGAGCGGTGAGTGCCACAGTGACCCCCGTTAAAAATCCAATTCCAATCTCGGTCCCCACTGTGCTAAGAGGTCTCTTCCCCACACTGTGATGAGTTTTTGCACAATGAAAGGACGAATGATTGCTGTTTTTCTTCCTGGACCTTTGATAACGAGTGCGTTCTCACTCTGCATGCATAGGGAACTTCCTCTTATGCCTGTGAGAGAACCCAAAGGTGCAACCAAGTCCCATTCCTGGGGCCAAAAGATGTATGAAATGACTGTGACATCTGCCCCTGTGTCAAGCATCCCTGTAATGACGACTGTTTTTTCGTTACAAGTCAACTGACAGGTAATAAAAATAAAAAATAAATAAAAAGCAAAGAATTACGGACGTCCGGATGCTCTCGGGCACTTAAGCCACAACAAGCATGCCTCGTGAACAAAGAAATCACCTTAAAAACAATAGCCTGTTGCATATACAAAACACTTCATGATTATGCATATATTTTATTTAAAACAAGAAATTCGTCTGGTACTTGCTAAAAAGTTTCTATTAATCCCCAGGCGCCTTCGAGTCTAAGTCAGGCTTGAAGAAGTTCGTTTCTGTTGATAAGGAAAGCCATAAATTCCTCTCCTCTGGAAAATTTAGGGGTTTCTGAAATTGTTATCTTTGTGCGAAGAATTCCTTGATTATCTCATCTCTTTCTTGAGCTAGTTAAAAAGGATCTTACATAGCATACTTTCTATTTTAACATTGTGTTATAACCTAAAAATACATTCAACACACTACTTGAGATAATTAATACAGCATAACTTTCCAACATTACACATATAATATTCATTGTAACTATTGCGTAAAGCCAATCATAAAATATGCATTTTTCACACAGCCAAAAAGGAATGAAGAGTGGGACAGACAAACCATCCTGGGGAGGTCCAGGCATTCAGCTGGGACTGTGGAGAGTTTGGTCCTTGCCAATGGGATGTGTGTCCCCAAGCGCAATCTCCTGGCCTGCAGGAGAGTCTCGCTCACCTGCCAAAGCAGAAAGCTCAGGGCTGTGCTCGGAATGGGCTTGTCTGATGCAAAGATGTCAGAGCAATGTGAGGGCAGAGCCAGCCCAGCTGTGCCCAAGGCGTGGCTGCTCTGGGCTCTGCCAGGGCTCTGCTGGAGCTCAGCACCGGGCCCCAGTCAGCCAAAGAAGAAATGGTGTGACCTGCAGCACAGACTTGCTGGAGCATTTCAGCAACACAGCTCAAGTTTGCAGAGTGTACACCTCCAAGGGAAAACATGCCACCACCCAAAAATTAAACTTGTTCAATAGCTTCTGAAATGAAATCAATCTGGGATGACCCCAAATGCCATTTTTCAGCTTGCTCAAGCTGTAGCTCAGGCCTTTGCTGAACAATTCTCTCCCCCACCTGCCTTTTACTTCCCAACTGCTCCCTCTTTTCCCCCAGTGAGTTCCCAGCACTGTTGCCTTCCTTGATGCGCCTCACCACGAGGAAGGCCGAGCCCCTGGCTTAGGGACTCATCCTGTCACTGGCTGAGGAGCAGCAATGTCTCAGAGGTCTGGTTGGATTTTAGTGGCATTCAGAGCTGCTCTCCAGCCCTCCGCTCTCCTCACTGCTGAGCTCCCACTCCCTTTTCCTTGTCCTTTCAGCAGGGTGAGCTCTGTGAATCCCCTTGGGCCTCCCCACTCTTCCCAGCCCATGCACCCACCTCAGTTAGGCTGAAGCTGCAGCTTCTCTGTCTCCTCTGGCACACCAGTCCAGTCCCCTGTGCGGGGAGCCCCAGCCCCAGAGCGCAGCACCCAACAGTGCCGTCCGGGCTGGAGCAGCTGCCCTGCAGCCCTGGCTTGGCTCTTGGTGGCAAGGGAATGCTCCCTGTTTGCAGCTGTCCCTGCAGGATGGCCCCAGGGCAGAGCCCAGCTCCCACTGCAGCCCTGAAGCTTGGGGCAGACAGTGGTCCCAGAGCTGAGGTTCATGGGGAGCACCCGCAGCTGTGCCTGGCACTCTGTTGCCGTGTGTCACAGTGCAGGCTGCCTTGTACTGGCTGAATGGACCAGCCCCTGCTTTGACTGACAGGGGCCTCGCCCATCACATCTCTCCCAAGGCTGCAGGCATTTCACAGGCCAGAATCTGAAGGGGCGCAGAGATCACACCAGTGAAATTATCCAGACTGGCTTTTTCAAAGGCCCTTTAGAAAGAAGGGCTTGAGCACAAACGCTCTCTGTTTGCCCCATGAACATCGGGCTGAGTGGTCTCTTTGGCTCCAACCCACTTTCCTTCTCGAGCCAACGTTCTCGAGCCCACTTTCCTTATCGAGTACCCACTGCCTCCCACATGCCCCCCGTGCCTTCCCACTGCCTTGTCCTGTCAGGGCTTTCGCAGCCCCTCATCCCTTGGTGGCCCCATCCCCTCAGGGTCTCCCTCAGCCCGGCCAACCTGCCCGGCAGCAGCGCCGCAGCCCCACAGGAGCTCCCGAGGAGCCCCATCCAGAGGCACCTCGGAGCCCTCAGCAATGCAGCCAGCAACACACGGGCAGGAGGACACAGATGGCGGTTCCTGCCTGGGACAGGGCTTGTGGCCATCTCCAGGCACCGGTCTCACAGGGATCCCTGGAACTCCCGCCCCTGCCCACCGCTTCTGTTGGCAGCACAAAGGCTTCAGCAGAACCACCAAAGGCCAAGGGGATTCTGGCCATTTTCCCTGCAAGCCTGCACGTGCCTGGGCAGCTTGCTGAGCCCAGGCACCCTTTGCTCCCTCTTCCCCTATGCCCTGCAGAGCCTGGGCAGCAAAAGAAAGATCCTGGGAGTCTGTCTATTAGAACACATCCTATATTTATATCCTACAGAAAAGCAAAAAGAACGAAAGAACAATCTTGAAGAAATGAAACATTCCTGCTGGCTCAGGTGGCCCCAGCAGACAGAGCCTCTGGGATCAGCACTCTGCACAGCTCCGGCAGCGCAGCCAGCCGAGCCCCAAGAGACGAGGCCGTGTCCTCCATGCCCTGCGGAGCTGATCATGCAGGCTGTCCAAGAGGGAATATCCAGCTCTCTCTACTGCCTGGAGGATGTACAATGTTTGAATTGCCAGGCTTCCAACGGCGACGCTGATGTCATTTGCCGTGCCTTCAAGGGCTGAAGAGAGAGCAACAGAGCCATGGTCAGATCCCGGATCTGAGGGGACCCGAGGAGACCTCCCTGCCAGGGCCATCCCAGCCGGCCCCGGCCATGGCCAGCAGGGAGCAGGGACCAAGGGGATCAGCCCGAAGCTGCTGGCCACGAATCCCCCAGGTGGCCCTGAAATCTCCGTGTGCTCTGCCCACGCCGCCCCTCGTCCGCACAGGGAGCAGAGCCCTGCGCAGCCGGGGCACGGCTTGCAGCTCCCCCGCCAGCCCCCGCTGACAGCCCGCTGCCCTCACTCACCCTCACAGATGAGCTGGAGCTCTTCCTTCTTCCCCCTCAGCTGCCGCCCGGCCATCCCTGCCAACACAGAGCCTGTCACGGCCCAGCGGCACAGCTCCCTGCCAGCGGCGCTGCCAGCCCTGTGGCCACACGGCCTCCTGGCCCGGCAGGGCTCAGCCGGGCCCTTGCCGCACGCTGCCGCCCAAGGGCACGGCTGCGAGAGGGCGGCAGCAGCGCCCAGGCCAGCCGGGGCTCCACCCCGCCGGGCCCGGATGCCGCTGCCGGGGCGGCAGGCGGGGCTGGGGCCGAGCTGCGGCGGGGCGGGGAGGGAGCCCGGGCTCGCGGCTCACCCAGGAACCTGATGGCCGCCTCTCGCAGGGGCTCCTCTGGGCTCTCCAGGTAGGGCATGGCCTGGCGCAGGTGCTCGGCCGCTCTGCTGCTGTCGTCTGCCAGCTGGAGAGAGCGGCAGGAGGGAAGGCTTGGCGCGGGCTCAGCCCCTGGACCGGGCACTCCCTGCGCCCAGCCCCAGCCTCCCCTGCCCGCACCGCCGTGAGCTCGGGCCCACAGGAGCCTGGAGAAGAGCCCGCGCCGCCTCTGGCTGCAGCAGCGGGCAGGGGCACAGCTGCCAGCCCCGCACACTGAGCACCGCGCTCAGGGGGATTCTCCAGCCTGAGGCCGGCACTTCCAGACCATCCTTACCAGGCACTCGGTGAACTTCCACAGCTTCTTCTTCTTCACCACTTTTTCCAGATCCCTCCTCTTCAGGAACTGGGCCACACAAAGCAGCGTTTCCTGAGAAGCCTGGAGAGCAGCAGAGACGCGGAGATGGCCCCACAGCCCAGGGCGCAGGACCTGTGTCCCTGTGCCAAGGCCTGGAGGAGGCTGCAGCCCAGCAGGCGCCAGGGCAGGAGGCAGCTGAGCCGCCTCCCAGGGGGACAGCAGCAGCCCACGAGTCCTCACCTGTGCCACACGCCCATCCTCATCATGGCAGTGGAAGAAGAGTGGCAGCAGGCTCTGGCGCACGTGTGTCTTCAGGGCCTTTTTGTCCTTTTGCAGTGGAAGAGACAGCAATGTTTGGAAGAGCAGGATGGAGAGCAGCTGCACCTGGCTATTGTCCTGTATGAAAGGAAGAAAAAAAGACCTGAGCATCGGCTGCACGGGGCTCAGCTTGGCTCAGGCCTGGAAATCCACAGGGCACAAAGTGTCCGGGCAGCAGCCAGTGGCTGTGGCTGGAGGCAGCGAGCCTTACGTGGTCAAAGAGTGGCAGGAGCGCCTCAACCAGCCGCAGTGCAATGGAGCTGCCTATCAGCATGTCCTTGTCCCGGGAGATAAAGCTGAGGAGCATGACTGTCATGCTAACTATCTCTCCATCTGCGTCGCACAGGAGCTCCACAAGACTTTCAGTCAGGCTCCCCATTTTTTCACTCTGTGCGGAACACAAGTTTGTGAAACGCCATCCTGCTGCCGCAGGGCCTAGAGGCCAAAGGGCTGTTGCGGAGCACTTGGGCAGCTGAAGCAGGAGGCAGGAGAGCTGGGAGCAGCTGCCCCAGTGCCTAAAGCCCAGCAAAGCCCAAGCGACTGCATTCCCGAGCGCAGCCTCAGCCGCTGCCCCCTTCTCACCATCGAGGGATTGTCAATGAGCTTGAGAAGGGCCCTGAGCGCCAGGCGACGCCTGTCCCTGCACTTGCTGTGCAGGTGCCTTGACAAGATTTGCAGGACTCTGTTAGCACTGCCTCCACTCAAGTTCAGGCACTCGAGGACCTGAAAGGCACAGGGCAGTGACAGGGGACCCGGCCGGCAGGAGCCCGGAACCGCACAGGGCTGGGCCCAGGCAGCAGCACAGGGCGCGGGCACCCGTCCCAGGCAGCTGCGGCTACGAGAGGGCAGAGAGCTGGGAGGCAGCTGAGCGAGGCAGCGCTGGCCATCAGGCTCACCTCCACAAGGAAGGCCAGGGCGGGCAGCTCCCAGCGTGGCTCCAGTGTGCTGAGCAGCTGGAGCAGGTAGCGAGCGATCCGGGAGCACAAGGGGATGGAGACACGGGATATCTCCCTGGCAGGAGAAAAAGTAACCAAGACTTTGGGCCGGGGGACAAACCTCTCCCAGGACAGACTCACAGAGGTCTGGTCTTTCCCCAGCATCCTGCAAGGGGCCCTGGGCTATTTGGGAGGCAGCTCCTTGTGGGTACCCTCCTCTGCCAGCCTTTTCCAGTCTGCTTGGCTGTGCCTCGGTGACAAGGCCCTCTGGCCCACGACCACTGGGACTGTGTGGGGCACCCTGGGCACAGAGCACAAATGTCAGAGGCAGCGGGGAGAAGGGGGTCTCACCTGGCCAGCAGACCCACGGCATAGTGGTGGGTGTCAGCACACAGCAGCGTGTCCCAGCCACGCTTGCGTTCCATTGCCAGCACCACATCCTCGTGCTCCATTTGGCAGAGCAGGGACTTCAGGGTTCGCACTGCAAACCTGCGTGCAGAGCAAAGCCCAGGTAACACTGGGAGCACTGGCTCCTGCCCAGGGATGTGGCAGGGACAGAGGAGTGGGATGGAGTACCTGTTGGGGCTGGTGGCAAGGCCGTATTGCTGCTGGCATCCCTTCCAGAAGGTATCGACCTCCTCTGGCATATCCAGAGTGCTGAAGAACACTTGGAAGAGCAGATGCACAAGTAGGTGGGGGAAATACACGGTCACCATCTGTGGGACACAGGGCACCTGGAGGATCTTCCACATCACCACAGTTGCCTGCAAAGGACAAAGCCCCCCGAGACAGCGCTCAGTGCCGAGGTGTCCGTGTGGCAGGGCCCGAGCACGGGAGGGAGAGGCCCGGAGAGACGCAGGGGGAGCAGCGGGCCTGGTGCCCCTGAAGCTGCCCCGAGGCCAGGTTTCAGCCCAGCGCCTGAGGCAGGGAGATGCAGTGGGGCAAGGAGGATGGAGAGCTGCTGGGCAGGTGGCCTTGGGACCAGCAAAGGCCAGTTGCAGAAACTCACAGCCAGGACAAAGACACCCGTTTTGTCCCCATCAGAGGTGAACGTGCTGTGCTCTGGCCAACTCCCCAGCACATTGAGGAGCATCAGCTGCACTGGCTCGGCAGTCCTGGGCGAGCACATGATGCTCTTCCACATGGTGAAAGCAGCTCTGCGGGGTTAGAGCTCTGTCTCAGGGGGGTCTGGGACACAGCACCGTGGCCTGGGCAGCAGCGGGGACCTGAGCTGGCTGCCGGCTCTGCCTCTGCCCACTGCCCCTCGCCAGCAGCACCCAGGCAGCCCAGGCCTGTGGGGACAGGCCCCTGAGGGGCAGCGAGGGAGCATGGCAGCAGGCTCGGGGGCTGAGGTGCCAGGGCTGGCAAAGGGAGCAGCCAGAGGGCCCTGGGGACTCTCTGTTGGTCAGACACCTGGCACAGGCTGTACAGGCTGATGGGCTGGGGAGCCCTGAGCCCTCTGGGCAGGTGGCCCCATACCTGTCACAGGATGGGGCCACACACAGGAGTGTCATTACTACATCAGCAGGCTGTTCTTCGGTGAGATCCAGCAGGGCCCTGTTCAGTCTCTGCTCAGCAAACTGATTGTCCATGAGCCACTGGTGGATGTACCTCACCATGGCGGGCACCTGGAGAAGGCACGGGGAGACTTGGAAAGCTGCCAGAGGGAGGAATGTCCCCAGCTTCCCCAGAGAAGTGCTTCCCTTCCCACCACACTGCCATGGCCTCAAAGGCTTCCAGTGACCCGCAGGTGTGGCTTGGGAGGCCAAGCAATTCCTGGGAGGATCAAACCCTCAAACCACAGGCCGCTTATTTGCTTTGGATTGCAAAACCCGCCCTCTACGAGCATATCCAGCAGGGCAGCACAGGTCTTGGTTTTGAAGGTGTGTGAATATGCTCTGAGCCCTTTGCCCATGGTGCTGGTCTCTTTCTCCTGAATCCTCCTGATGAATTTGCAAACCAGGTGTAGGAGAAGGGCAGGAAGCCAGGGATGTTCCACGGAATGCTCCAAGCACGGTGCTCGGCTGAGCGGTGACAGCAGGCCCAGCCCAGGTGGGGATGGCTGCAGGTACCTCCACTGTTCTGCGGAAGAGGCCACGGGCGGGGTCCTGCTCTTGTGTGCGGTCCACGGCTGCATCTGGCAAAGAGCGAGCGCAGCCAGAGCTGAGGGGCTGCGGGAGAGGCCGGAGAACACAGCCCAGCCCTGAGCTCCCCAGGCAGGGACAGCCCCGGGATGCCCCAGGGGATGGAGCACGGCCGCTGCGGGGTGTCTGCCCGGCCCCTCTTCTGTCCTGTCCGTGGGCATGTCCCCAGGGGATGGGATGGGATGGGATGGGATGGGATGGGATGGGATGGGATGGGATGCCATGGGATGCCATGGGATGCCATGGGATGCCATGGGATGCCATGGGATGGGATGCCATGGGATGCCATGGCATGGGATGCAGTGGGATGGGATGCAATGGTGCCAAGCTGGCTGCAGGCACCAACCCTAAGCCCAGCTCTGCCACTCACCCTCCTGTAGAGTCTTCAACCGCAACACCTCTTTGATCTCCTCTATTGGGGCAGCTCCAGGGCCTTCTTCCTCCTCCTGCACCCAGGCCAGCTTGGGCCCTCTCAGGGATCTCTGCTCCATGGCAGTGACTGGATTTGTGGCGAGTTGCAGGAGAGATGCCTCGGAAAAGCTCCGAGTCAGCGAGTCCTGCAGTCGTGCCTGGAAGGCACCTTCAAGAGAGAAGCCTCAGGAAGGCTACAGGACAGCAAGTCCTGCACTCTGGTCTTGAGGGCTCCTGCCACAAGGACAGGAGACTCCTGTCAAGGATTGTGGTCAGGCCTCGAGGGCACCGGTGGCAGGGATGGGAGATGCCTCCGGGGCACCAAGTCCCACGGTCTGCCCTCAAGGGCACCTGCAGAAGAGAAGCCTCAGGAAGGCCACAGGTCAGCAAGTCCTGTGGTCTGGCCTCGAGGTCAGCTGCAGGAATAACGCCTGGGAAAAGCTCCGGGTCAGACACGAACGAGTGCGCTGTGCGGGGGCTCCTCACGGCACCGCTCTGTCCCGTCCTGTCCCGTCGCGTGCTCCAAGCACTCTGGCGTGGTCTTGTCACCGCCAGCTCCTATGTCACCCTGTGTCACAAAGGGCCCTTGGACACGCTGTCCTGTTCCATGACACGGTGACCACGCAGCACCGTGTCACAAAGGGCCCCTGCACACACTGCCCCCTGCCCTGGGGCCGCCCCCAACCCACCCAAAGTGGCCCAGGTTGGAAGGAATTCCTCACCCCAAGTGTCTAAGACAGCCCGACAGGGTCTTTAGGAATGGCTGAAACCATCAGCAAACGCTGCCCTGCTCCGCGGGCTCAGGGCAGCAGAAGGAGCCCCCAGGGCTGCCGACGCAGCTGTGCTGGGAATGGCACGGGGCCTTCCACAGAAGCTGGCACGGCCTCCTTGGGACACGTCCCGGCTGGTGGCCATCCTAAACCAGCGGGTGTGACACAGACAAGGAACGTGTGGGCCAGGGCACCAATGCTGCTTGGACCCCTGGGGCCCGGGGAGCGCTGACATCAGCAGGTGTGGCAGAGTCCCTGCCCAAGCAGACCTGCCACCCCCCGGGCCCTGGCAGCTCTGGTGCCCTTCTCCTGCCCCAGAGAGAGACCTGTGCCCGTGGGGGGCTTCTGTGCCAGAGGGAGCCAAAGCCCACGTGCATTGGGGGCTGCGCTCCTGCCTGCAGGGGCTCTTGGCAGGAGCACCTGGAGCAACTGCTGGCAACACTTGGTCTCTGTCAGAAGCTCTTACTCCATGCTGAAATTATTTTCTCATTGAAGTTCTTGCCTTCTGCACAAAAACACCTTAGTGGCCAAGGCACGGAAGAATCTGGCAAGTAAGAATCCTCAGTTCAGGAAAGCTTGACTTCCCATTGTTCAACTGAAGTAGTTCCAAAAATTTGCAGACTTCCCAAATTAATTGGGATGGCCTGAGGAGGTGAAGATTTGGAAGTAATGAGCACAGACATACCAAAGTACTTAGCACCAGTTAGCATAAGAAAAACCTGGCAGGCCTAACTTGACCTGAGAGTGACTTGACAAAAAGCTTTAGCCATAGTCTAGCAGAAGAACTAAGGGCAAGTGTGGAGTCAGGCCTGTGCAGGGAAGCCATGAGGAAGACTTTGTGCTGCTTTGGGGCATGGAGACGGCTCCTGGCCAGGGCCTGGACATCAGCTTCAAGTACAGCAATCTGACACAATGTATTTCTGACCCCCTGCCTATCGAATCACCTCAGCAGTGTAAAGATGGATGGTATGTTTGATAAAATTCCTACATCAACCCCCTGAAATTTATAGGTGGTGGAGAAACATTTTCGTGGGTGCAGACCCCTGCCCTCCTGCCAGGTCAGTAAAAGGGCTTTTGGCAGTCAGTGCATTTGTCTGCCGATTTCTTTGAGTAAGGGAGACCCCTCAGGACTGCTGTATCCTGAGGGAACACCGTTGGCCTTGACCTGTAGGCACCTGCACCAGCTTAAAATCAGCTGCCTCAGCTTGCAGGACCTCTCTTGGCCAGCATCCTGACGTGGATGCAAGACTGCTGCGAGGCACTGCTGGGACCCAGCGGGACGGGACCGGCTGTCTCGTGTCCACGTAGCACCCCCTGACACAGCCAGGGTCATCCCGAAACCAGAGAAACGCTCACGTGTCAGCACAGGGGAGCAAGGAGCACTGGGCTCCTCTCAGGGTATCTCAGCTGGGCTGGCTCCACAACACAGCCCCATTTTAAGGCCTGCTGATGCCCAGCTGCCAGAAATGCCTACCTTGCTCTCTCCAAGATGCACAGGGAGAGCCAATGAGCAGGACGCCTTGGGAGGCAAACCTTCCCTGCCTTTTCTGAGGCCAGGGACACACCAAGATCCAACAAGACTCTCCACGCTGCGTGGTCCACACAGCCCAGCTCTGTGCTGGCCCTGGGCCACAGCAGCATCCCCCAAGCAAGAGGCAAATGCATATTGCCAAGAGTTGAAACCCAGCAGACAGGGAATGTCGGAGAAGTGCCGCGGGAGACAAGACTCATGATATCATGATCATCAAGTCTCAGTTTATTGCAACAAATTACAAAGTTTATATAGACTCGTTAATTAGCTCATGCATATTGCAAAAGCCAAGCTCATGATTGGTTGCTGCGTGATTTGTGCAACTGTCTTGTTCGGTTGCTCTTGCTGTTCTTGTGGTTGATACTTTTTGGTTCTTCTCTATTTCTACATACCAAGCAGTTTCAGCATCCTGATTCTTGCAGACTCTGATTTCTACATATCCTGATTTCTACACCCAGGGTCATGCTGACCGTTGCAGCAGTCACGTAGCCCCTCATACTTTGACCAATTTTACAGTTTCATGTCCCTTGCTGTTTAACCATTCTTCTGCCAAGCTCTCTACAAGGGAAGATGTGAAAAGTGTGTGCATAAAGGCCTTTTAATTCACAGCTCTCAAAGAGAGCTTTGGGGCTCCCGGCTGGGCAGAGATGCTCCTGCTCACACCTCTGTCCAAAGGGGGGAACACACCCTGCTGCAGGTGCTTGGGTTGGTCTCCATAGGTCCAGGCGGATGCCAAACCTGCTCTTCACAGCCTTCTCCCTTGCCCTGCCCCTCTGCCAAGTGCAACGAACCTCAAAGACTGAAAGGACCACAGAGAGACAGAGGGGGACACTTGCACCTGCCTCCCTGGGAAGCTATTCCCTTGAGAAGCAAGCCCCTTTCCTCCAAAGGCATTTCCCCAAACGTGTAGCTTTCCTGGGGAACACCAACACACTCTTAAGAAAAGCTGGCAAGGCTGAATGACTTCAGGTCCTTTCAGGACAGGCACTCCAGCTGTAGCTCCTATTCCCCCAAGTGTGTTTCCAGGTGGAGGTTCAGAGGTGCAGCCCCAGGCCCTCTACAAACACAAGCTGCCCGCTGCCTCTTCACCTGTCTGAATGCCTGCCTGGGGTCACGGCAGCAAAACCAGGCTGTTCCAGGCAGAGCCCAGAGCCCTGTTCCTACAAGACGCTCCTGCCAGCACTTCCTGCACATGAACATCATCTAGGATATCATGCCCTGGTTCCACGAGAAATTCCTCTACACATTCCCCTTTTTCTTTCTGGACAACCCAGGCTCTATTTACAATAGACTCTAAAGTTTTCTTCATGCACGAAAAAATACTGCCAAAGATAATAAGTACAGCAAAAGTGACAAGAAGGATTCGAATTCCTTCCATCAAGAAGGTTTTCACCCATCCAGTAATTCCACATTCCTTGAGCCATATTTCAGAAGGATTTTCGACAATAGTAAGCTTTTTCACATTCTCTTGAAGTAGGGAAAGTCTCTTGTGAATGGAAGCAGAGTGATCAGAAAGATTCATGCAACACATTCCTTCAAAATCCTCGCAGCGATGTCCTTGAGCCAGTAACAAGAAATCAGGTGCGGCACGATTGTGTAATCCAGCGTGTCGTCTACTGCCAACGTCAGTGGTGAGCTCACTTAATATTTTGGAGGTGATATTAATTTGTTTCCCTGTCCAACAAGCCAGTCGTCTCATTAGTTCAAAAGCTCGGGCAGAAGCAACTCCTGGTGCAAAAATTGATGCTAAAATGACAGATGGTCATCCCCACAATTGAACATCATCTCTACAGTCAGGTCCTAATTCTAATTGGTGTATGCTATGCTTAACACGTTGAGATTTGTGACTTATGTTGAGTACCTGTTGGATGCTGGGGGCAAATGATGTTAATTTGCCAAAGTAACACGGTCCTCCTGCTGCTTTGCAGGTATGGCAGGCCAGGCACGATCCCCACAAATGAGGAATACTCCTGGAGGTTACATCTGTGCCGTGGCCCTAAACCATGGAACAGGCCAAATCCAATTGTCACAAACAGCAGGAATGTTGTTGTACCAAGGGGATCCAGGGGCAATGCAAGTGCAATTACTTCTTGGTTTGAATGCCTGAAGGTTTTTGGAGCTAATGTCCTTTCTCTGAAATCCAAAAACTAGACAGTAATTTCCTGGAGCAGACCCTAACATGGCAAGCTCCTGAGGTTCTTTTTATACCTGTAACATTCAGTCCTTTTTGCAATTAAGAATGCTCGGGACCCTAGGGGGGTTGGTGGAAATGTTGAGTTGTTTGCAGCAATTAATTGGAACGCCTTTTGTTTCATTTCATTGTTGTGGATATTCTCAGTTCAGTCAGAGAGAAAAAGAGAGATTTCTACCAGGCTGGACCTGGGAGAGAGTTGGAAAAGAATGTAAAGAATTCACTATGTCTCTTGTTGTTCATATTGTTTATAGATATATTCTGCCACCGTGCGTCATTCAGAGCACAACAATGGTGTGAGATGATTTTACTTTAAGACCAATGAAATTTGTCTGCACAATTTTCTCTCTGAAGAGAGTGGTGCATTTGAAATAAATCAGTTTTGCTTGTCACCTTCTGAACTGGAGTTCTTTGTTCCTGTCCTGCCACAACAACAACAACAGGCGGTAGTACAAAACTCATCTGCTGCTTGTTCAGGCTTGGGATATACTTTACTTTTTGTCCAAGGCCTGAATTCTGTGAGATTGTTCAAAGGAACTCCGATGAAGCAAGTACAAAAGGGATCAGAGGGGGTAGCTAGTGATAAACAGAATGATTTTTGCCCTGTCTGCTTGGCCCAGGGAACCCACATATTTGTTCATGGTTGGATGTTAATCCATGCTGTCTTCTCCAAGGACAGTTTTGTCAGTCCTAACAGCCCTATAATCAAATGAAACAAGAATTTTGTAATTCTTGTTCCTAACTGGCAAAATGAACACCACAGGCTAAGAGCTTGCGTTCTTTCTGTGGCTAAGACAACAGTGTAAGCCTTGGTTACAACATGCCAAAAGAAAGCTTCGTATAGGCCTTCAATATTTTCTGGTATCCATGTTTCTGGAAAAGGCTGATCTGGCTCAAGGTTCAGAAATGCTCTACCAGGTTCTTCAAAGGTAATACTAACAATGACATCTCAGTAGTCTAAGCACAAAGCATGATCAGTTTGCAAGTGGTTCCACTGTATAACAAAATTCTTTCCACAACTACTGCAATGTAACATTATGTCAGCTTGCTTTCCACAATTCTCAGAAGCAGAATTTTTATAGCACTTCCTTAACCCAGCATTACAAGCTAGCAGTCCAAATGATTATCCTGCTATGACTTTTGACACGACGTCTTCTCTTGAAGGTGGGATTGGTCCGAGTTCTTTGTGGAGTCTCTTGAAGATTGGGAAGAAGTAGAGTTGATATCAATATTCCCTTCATTCTGCTGGGGTTGACATGCAGGGCAGACAAATCTGCTAGGGACCCACAAAGGTTCTTTACCTGTGGAAATACAGAAATATCCTTGACCGATAAAGACCACTGGACTGGGTCCCTCCCAGTTGCCCGTAGTCACATGTTTTTATAATGAACTTGCATCCCAGGAATGGTTTGATTTTGACTGTTTTGAATAGCCTGATGATGTATAACAACAGGAGGCCCCTCTCTTCCTTCTGTTAGAGACAAGTAATTCCATGTAAAAAATACTTTATTTAACCGTTTACTTGCATCCATCTCAGTTGTCTTTTGTTTCCTCAAGTATTCTTTTAATGTGCGATTTGCTCTCTCGACTACGGCCTGTCCTGTAGGGGAGTGTGGAATTCCCCTGACATGTTTCACCCCCCATGTTATCATAAATCTAGCAACCCATAAACTACTGCAAGCAGGGCCATTATTTGTTTTGATTTCTGCAGGCACTCCCATGACTGCAAAACAGGCTGTTAAATGTCTTTCAACATGAACTGCCTTTTCTCCAGCCTGGGCAGTGGCCCAAATGAAGTGAGAGTATGCATCAATTGTTACATGGACACATCTAGACTTTCTAAATTCAGGAACGTGTGTTACATCCATTCCCCAAATTTGGAATTCTTTTAAACCTTTTGGGTTTAAACCCTATACCAGGCCCATGATGACTACACGGAGGACAGGAACGAACAATTCCTTTTGCATCTGCCAAAGGGATTCTGTTCTGTCGATGCAATGATTATGCATTTGGATGAAACATTTTGTGAAAAATGCCAATCACTTGTTTTTAGAATTTTTAAAAGTTTAATAATAATAATAAAATGGTTATAAAAATAGCAATGCAATTAGAGCAATAAAAATTTAGGGTTGGGACAATTACAAGACAATTAAAAGCAAAGACTTACAGACATCCGGATGTTCTTGGGCACTAAGCTGCCAAAAACATGCCTTGTGAACAAAGGAATAACCCTTAAAAGCAACAGCCTGTTGCATATTCATCTATCTCATATATGATGCATAAAATCCTTGCAAATTAAGAACTTTTCTGGTTTTTGTCAACTTCTTCCCCTTCATCCTGGTGCTTCCATAAAGATGGAGAGAAGGCAGAAGAATGTTTGTCTTTTCCGATAAGGAGGCCGTAACTCTTTGTGTCCTGTCACTGTTATCTCTCTGCGGAGAGTTTCTTGAATATCTTATCCCTTTCTTGAGCTAGTAAAAAATCTTACATCGCAGAGTTTCTATGTTAACATTATGTTATAACCTAAAACTATATTTAACACACCACTCAAGAGAATTAATACAGCATAACTTTCTAATATTACACATATCATATTCAATTTAGTATTTGTGAAAAGCCAGTCATAAAAGATGCATTTTCACAATTTCATGGCTCTTTCGGGCCTCTTCGAATTTGTTTCTTGGAGGTGTTATTGCAAAACAACTGACTGCTTCATCTGCTTGTGCATTGCCTTTGCCTAATCTAATGTTCCACTGATGGCTTCTGATATGCATCATGCAGAATTCTTGCTCTCCTTGCTGAAGCGTGGTATGTAACTGTACAAACAGTTCACCAAGCTGCTGATTTTTTGTTTCTCGTAGCAAAGCATCTTCAATGCGCTGCACTACGCCGACTACACACAATGACTCTGATGCTATGTTTACAGGCGTGTCTTTCCAGTTTCCAGAGCCCAGCACACGGCTTTCAGTTCTAAGGTTTGGAGGCTGCCTCTCTGTTGCCCAAGGATGATGTACTTCTGCCAGTGATTTTCTGATTGCCACACACATGCAGCCTTCTTCATTTTTCGCCCTGCATCTGTAAACACCGTTGGCCCTTTGACTGGCCTTTCAGAACAGAGTGGCCTTTTGACCCGTATCGTTCAAGCATCTTCCAAAGAGGCCCTTTTGGTCGATTATTATGTACAGTTCCTGTAGAGCCTATCAAGGCTTCTTGCACTTCAATCGAATGCCACAGGAGCCATTCCAAATCATCTCCACGGACCAGGATGCTGATGTCTGCAGCCTCAGCTCCATCTAGTTCAATGATTCTGTCCCTCCCTTTCCTTACCAAAGCTGCTAATGCTTCTGACCGACACGAAATACGAAGCCATAGTTGCATTGGCAAAAAGTCCCACTCAAGAATGATCACTGTGTCCTCCCCCTTTTTCTTTTGCCATTGTAGGATAATGGCAAGGGGAGAAGTGGTGGCGTTGCAGATCAGAAGAGATAATGGCTGATCTGGCAATCGGCAATTACTCCATCCTGTTTGAATCTTACGAGCTACTGCGTGCAGGGCAGCCTGTTGTTCTGGTGAACAGGTGCGGGGACTATGTGCCTCGGTGCCATGCAGCCAAGACTGGAAGGGGAGGAGGTCATCACTGGTGATGCCAACTAGATTATGAACCCATTGTACATCTCCCAAAAGCATTTGAGCATCATGCAGGGTACCGATCTGTGCAGTGATGGTTACCTTTTGTGGCCTGATCTGAGCGTCCGAGATGAGCCAACCCAGGTATTTCCATGGTACAGAACGCTGGACCTTTTCAGGGGTGACAGTCAGTCCACAGGAGTGCAAATGGTTGATGATCCACTCGAATTCACTATCTGTTAAAGCAGATTTGGCAGCAAACAAAATATCATCCATGTGGTGATAAATGAGCATGTGAGACCATCGCTTTTGCACAGGCTGAAGTGCCCAATCCACAAAGATTTGACACATACTTGGACTGTTCCTTGACCCCTGGGGTAAAACTACCCATTGATAGTGTTTGGCAGGGGCTGCACGGTTGACAGATGGCAGAGTAAATGCAAACCTCTGTGTATCATCAGGGTGTAAATGAATTGTGAAAAAACAGTCCTTTAAGTCTATTATTATTTGCCAAGTTTGTGGGATCATTGTAGGAGCAGGAAGGCCAGGTTGCAGTGCACCCATACCTAACATTTGATCATTAACTTTTTGTAAATCACGTAATAGTCGCCACTTGCCAGATTTTTTTCAGGATGACAAATATAGGAGTGTTCCACGGGCTTGTGGAAGGTTGAATGTGACCTGCTTTTAGCTGTTCCTGCACTAACTCTTCTGCAATGCGCAGCCTTTCTGAGGTCATCGGCCACTGGTCTACCCACACTGGCTTTTCAGTTAACCATGTAATTTTTAGAATGGGCGGCTGCCGCCCAGTGGCCGTGGCACAAAATGCTGATCTGTTGTCAGGACCAGTCCTAGTTGTGGCAAAACATCCTGTCCAATCAATCCTGGTAGAGTGTGTGGAAGTTGCATTACATAAGGTTTAATTACAATTGTTTGGGTGCCTTCAAACTGCAAAGTAATTAAGTTTTTATTTTGTTTGGTGCTTTTGCTCCTCCCACCCCCACTGCTTGGGCAACTGGAGATTGTAATTCCCATGTCTGAGGCCACATATGTTGATTAATGATGGTGACATCTGCTCCAGAGTCTAGTAATGGTTCTAAACTAATTTGTTGACTGCCCTTTTTCAGTTGAATTTTCGGATATGGTCTTTGATTAAGGTCCAGTGTGAAAAACACACCATATCCAGAGGATCCAAAACCTTTATTTCCTCTTACTTTAGCTACTTGGCCTTGTTTTCTGAGTTTTTCATAATATTCTCAATGTGTAAGAAAGTTGTCATAAGGAAGTATTTGTGCAATCTTGCTGCCTTTAGGAATTGTTACAGGTGGTTGTAAAGCACAGGCCATGATTTGTACTTGCCCTATGAAATCTGCATCTATTACTTCAGGTAATGCAATTACTCCTTGTTTGCTTGTTGACGACCTGCCAAGTAAAAGCCCTCTGGCTGGAGACTCAGCCCTGAGCACAGGGCCTTTTACTTCAGCTGGAATCAATGTTACCTCTTTGTTGCTCAGGGTTACCTCTACTGTGGTTGCCACGTCCACTCCGAGACTCCCTCGGGTGGCTGGGACGCGCTGGTATAGGAAACCGTATTTTTCATCTGTGTCGAAGGGGTGTGTTGGGTTGAAGGGGTCTGTACTTGTGTCTTTGTGCGGAGACAGGTCGCGCTGCTCTGCATGTTTCTTGATGGTTTGTGAGTACAGGCAGCGGTGGCACGAGTGTCAGAGTTACACACATGACACCAAACAGTTTTGGAACAGGTTCGCCGCATATGCCCAAATTCACCGCATGGGAAGCAGGTAGCAGTTTTAATCTTTCTGTTATTTTGACCTTTTATTTTAGCTTGCTTGCCTCTGTTTCTAGACAGAGCAGCTGCAATTACATGACCTTGTTCCTTTAATGTTTCTTTCATCGCTGCCGTGAAGGCGGCTGTCTGATTATTCTGTTCTGCCTGAGTGGCTCTCATAAGCATTTTGTCAACTGGGCTCCCTTGGGGTAATGTTGCCAGGATTGCTCTCGTTCTGGCATTTGCTCCTTCAAAAGCGAGAGTGCGGAACATATGTTCCTGGAGTTCAGGAGGCAAATCTGCATTATCTTTTATTGCTGCTGACAAAGGGTCTAGGAATAGTCCACAGGGCTCTGTTCTTCCTTGGCGGACAGTGGTCTAAGGTGCAGGTTTTTTCTTATCCGGTACAGACAGAAGAGCTCAGTGGGCTAAAGTCTGGGCAATTTGGTGCATTTGAGTAGGATATGGTAGCTGAACCTGTGTGTTAGAATAGGGTCCTTGCCCAGTTAGCATGTCTGCCTGTATACCATACAGAGGGTCTCCTACTATTAAATGTTTATTTGCTTCTTCAACTGCTCATCTTTTCCATTCTCTTTCAAACAACAAATACTGAGACAGAGTGAGGAGAAGGGAAGCAACTCTTGCACAGTCAGCAGGGGCAAGGACATCTGCTGTAGAAATAAACGGTATAATTTGTCGGGTAGCTTCTGATCGAATACCATGGCTAGGAACTGCTTGTTTTGCTGGTTGCAATATTTTCCAATCATGAGGTTCCCAATTTGCTTAATTATTACTGACTATTGCAGGGCAAGCAAGAGAACTGGCAGCCTGCCATTCACCTTCTATGATAGCATCTGGAATCACACCCGACCATCGCTGTTGAATTGGATCTTTTTCCGGCCTTGGTGCCTGCGGGGGTATTGCAAGGCATCCGGGCATGGGTGGAGCAGTCGGCTCCTCAGGGGGTGTCACAGGGACTGGGACGGAAAGGGGTGTCGGAATAGTCTTCAGCACTGACACAGGGTCTGTTCGTTTTTCCAATTGTTCCTGCTGTATGGATAATTCTGCTAATTCCTTTAACACTTCTTGAATTCAGTCATTAGAATCCGGTTTTTTAGCTTTGTACTTAGATTCAGAGTGCTTTGACCTTCTAACTCTATCTTTTTCCTCTCCCTTGGACTCAGCCAACAGCATAGATTCGTCTGATGCTATGTCAGGCAAAGAGGGGCACAGGGAAGGGCAGCATTCTTTTCCTTTCCTTTCTGCCCACAAGCTGAAGCTGCCTTTTTCGGCCTTGCATCACCCTCCGCCTCAGGAATTTCTTCTATTTCTGCTGCTTCAGGCACTGCTTCCATATCTCTGGCTTCTCTTGAAGGGGGATCAGTTACTTTTTCTAATTTTTGACCAGCTGCAGCAGACTCTGATGGGGCAACCTCCTCTTTTTGTGATGGATTATTTAACAACTCTTGCAAATTAGAGCAAACAGGGGCAGAGATTCCTTTCATGGGGACCTTTCCAACTCCAAAAATGTTGGCGAGACATGACGGCTTGGAAGGAACTTGTTGCTTTGTTCCACTCACATCGCCTCCCAAATCCTCAATGGCTGCGGCAGCTACCTTTTTCTCAGCTTTCATAGTCTCTGAAGTATTGGTGATAGATTTCCAAGTAACTCCTAACTCCCTTGCTTCTTTTCCATTTTTTCCACCTTCTATCATGATATCCCAGAGGAAGTTTCCTACCTCTTGCCACTCAGGTTCACTAAAGAGCAGGGCAGGTTCAGAAAGCTTTCCTTTTTTTACATGCCCATTTTATTAGGGCTATTACTTCTTCTTCTTTGGTGTCCTCACCTCTCTTTGAGAGGATAGTTGTCAGTAATTTAACTGCCGCGTCTAATTCCATCCTGGTCTTACCTTGGCAGGGGCTTGATCGGCCGCTCAAGCTCTGGACTCTGCTCCTGCGTTTGCCTACCAGGCCTCTCCTGCCTCCAGCTCTCCGGCTCCCAAATCAGGTGCTTACCTGATGCTTGGGAGCCTTCCGCATGTAAGTGATCTGCATTTAAGCAAAGGAGTCCCTGTTCATGGTGCCAGTATGAAGGGGGTCCCACGGAGAGCCGGCCGGAGTAATGACACTCAAATCACTATGGCTTGATGTCCTCCTCCTTTTTGGTCTAATTTATCCATATTTTCTTCCTTATTGCCTTACATCATACAATAGCTAATTAACATTCATTGGTTAAGGTCATATGATTACATCTACAAGTCACTTATTGATTGGCTGCTATGCTACAAGCGTCTGATCAGGTTATAGTACGTGACAGTTTTCAGCATCCAGCATAGACTATTGTATTCATACAAAGCTTATTGTCTTTCCAAGGATGTCCTAAATTCTTCTCAAGTAACTAAAGTATCTCCGTAATCTGCAGGCCAGGGTTGTCCAGTTCCTGCAGAGAAATGCCATCAAGGATATCATGCCCTTGTTCCATGAGAAATTCCTCTACATTTCTCGAATGTCACACAGCTGGTCTCTAATGTCACAGCCTGTTCTGTGATGTCATAGCCTGCTCTGTGATGTCAGACCTCTGCCCTGTGATGTCACAGCTGACTCTGATGTCACAGAGACAGCCTATGATACCATAGTTACGTGATGACCTCACATAACCCACTCTGTAATGTCATATCCCACTCTGTGACCTCATGTTCCCAGATGATAAATTGTCTCCACCTGCTGAGCACAATGCTCGTTCTGCAAAACCCCGGGCCTATGGAAAGCACACAATGCCCATTGTGTGAGAAGGGGAACTGAAATTCACCAGCCTCAGTGTCCTGCCAGCTCAGCCAGGCTGACGGGAACATTGGTGTCCACGACCACCAGGGACCACCAGAGAGACCCCCCAGGACAGAAGAAGGCATGCAAAAAATGGGAGGGGAAATGTGTGTCGTAATCTCCCCCAGATTGTGGTGACTCCGGGTGGTGGTAAAGTCTCTCCTCCCACCCGTGCCTTCAAAGAAAGACTCAGTAGTCTTCAGTCGTCTGGTCTCAAGGCAGTTTATTGCATGTTATCTCAAGGCACTCAGACTTCCTGCCATTCTCCCTGACTCCTTCTCCCTCTGCGTCTCTCTCCGTCTCCCTTCATCTTCGTCTCTCTGTCTCCCTTCGTCTTCGTCTCTCCGGCCCAAGGGGCTGATGCCATCTTTTATATCACACATTACGTATTAAATGTTTATAGTTTTTCCCCAATGCCTATTACCTATATTGAACAGTGGCTTTCTACTCTAAACCAATCTGTGAGTGCCAACATCACCAAGAACATGGGGAATAGGAAGGAGAAAGAAGGAGGACAGGGCACACCCAAATCCCTCCATCTTAGAACTTCCGTCCCCCATGTACAAAACTCAGACCTCTCTGTACAAGGCCTAAAATCCCCCTGTACAGCACTCAAAAATCCTACCTTTTGCTTTGTGATTACTTCTATTATAATATCTAAACTTTTGTGATTTCTTGTTCTCCCTGCAAAGTTGGTAAATTGTTCCATGGGTCAAACTCAAAACCACAGGGGTTTCTGGCTGCCTGCTAGGGTCTCAGAGGCTTCTGCCCTGGACCCGGAACATCCAAGAGTGTCTGAGGGACACCTTGGGTTCCGACATCTCCCCCTCCTGTTTGCACTAAGAAGACCTGCCTTGCCACTTTGTCCATGACCCGCCGAATGCATAGAAAAATGAATGGGAGAACAAGCAGAAGAACTAGAAATCCTGTAAGGATATAAAATGCTAACTTCAAAAGCTCCCTCCACAATGGTGGGAGACTAAAAAGGTTGATGAAGTCATCCCACCAGGATCCTGCAACCTTTTGCAATTTGGTGATGCTGTTTTGCATTTGTTTTATATTTTCATGGATAGATTTCGAGTGATCAGACAAGTTCATGCAGCACATCCCCTCAAATTCTTCACACCCATGTCCATGTGATAGCAGCAAATAATCAATTGCCGCCCTGTTCTGAAGCGTTGCTTGTCTCGCGCTGTCGATATCTGTTAACATGTCGCTCAGTGCAGAAGAAATGGCAGGAGTGTGTTTGCTCAGCCAACACGCCATGTGGTCCAATTGTGTCAAGGCCACCCCCAATGCTGCTTGGGGTGAGAAAATCGCTACTGCAATTCTCCGAGCCTTGTTTCAGGTATAAACCTCATCATCACAATTTGGGCTATATCGTTCAATGGATCTTATTTCCCTGCGTGACTGTTTCCTCAAAGTTTTCAAATTGGGTGTTATCAATGAGAGTTCTCCAATGCTGCATGGACCGCCCCTGATTTTTGCAAGTATAACAGGCCAAATTCTGTCCCCACAAATCAAGAAAATTCCTTTTGGTAAAACGGCTGGATTCTGGAGGGATAGTTTGCTCATCATCTTGGTGTAATTGCACCAGGATGATGCATTTCTGTAAAAGAGCTGGTTTGGAGTGACATCTATCGTGTGGTTATCTGTCTCTGTCACTCCCGATGGGTTGAATATGATGCAAAATTTCATTCTTGTTGACCCAAAGATGTCCAATTCCTGGGGTTCGAAATGAGCCACAGGAAGGAACTGTGTCCAAACATGCCATCCTTCCACAGGATCCGAAAAAGATTTCAGAACCTTTGGAGGGATGTTCTTTGGGATCGGCCATTCCTTCACCGGCACACCTACCAAACATGTCGAGAATGGTTTCCCTGGCCTTGAATGAGTCAGACAAATGCTGTCCAGACCTGCTGCCTTTGCCAAAGTTTCCCACACATTTCCCTTTGGCTGTCTCATGGGAAAATGTGCCCTATTGCCCATGGCAACAGGCAAAAGAATGAAGCACATGAACACTATCTGTCTGAACCCCATGCTCATGTCCTCACTCTCTGTGAGAAACCTTGCAGTGCAGCAACACCCGAATGACACTCGAGTCCCAAGAAGAACCCCAAGTCTCTGAGTTGTCAATCGTTGTCTGATGAGATGTTTGCAGCGCCGTTGTCTGCCTTCGTTTGCGTGCCTGTCTCTTTGCTTCTTGGATCTGTGTCCGCTTGCGTCTGCACCCGGTAAGGTTTCACGTGCCATGCTGACACCCACTTCAGCCCTCACCCTGTGGAGACACAAGCGAAACCCTTGCCCCAAGTGATTAATGTGAATGGGCCTTCCATTTGTCCTGTCTCTGGGTTTCGGATCAAAACTAAAGGATTTTCCCTTAGTTTTGCTTGTGTGTTGTTCGTGAGGTGTCTGATAATTGGTGGAGTGGGCTCTGAGAAAGAGCCATTTAAAAAATTCAACACATACAGAGCTTTGTTCAACCGCATATAAGGTGTTGCACCTGCCTCCCCCCTTTTCTGTTTATCCAAAAGGGATTTCAGGGTATGATGTGTTCTTTCGATGATTGCTTGACCTGTGGGAGAATGAGGAATTCTGAAAATGTGTTTGACTCCCCATTTTTTTAAGAATCTGTCAAGCACTTTGCCTGTGTAGGTTGGTCCATTATCTGTTTTTATTTCTTGTGGCACCCCTAATGATGCAAATGCTTGTAAAAAGTGTCTGCAGGCATGTTCTGAGGTTTCCCCTGTATGTAATGATGCAAAAATTGCCCCTGAGAATGTGTCAACTGAAACATGGATGTTTTTGAGCCACCCAAAAGATGGGTATTTTGTGACATCAGTTTGCCACAGCTGGAGACTTTGCAATCCTCTTGGATTGACTGCTCCTGTGGATGCAGGTGGCTGCACAAGTTGGCAATCTGGGCAAGCACTGATGATTTCCTTCGCTTGGCTTTTTGAAAGGCGAAAGGATTCCATCAATGCTTGAGCATTTTGATGGAAGAATGCATGGCTCAATTTTGCTTGCTCGAAAATCTCTGGCAGTGTCTGCGAGATGGACATTGTGAGCTTGTCTGCGCGAGCATTCCCTTCTGCTAAAAACCCTGGAAGTGAGGAATGCGCCCTGATGTGTGTAACAAAGTATTTGTGTTCCCTATTTTCTAGGATTGTTCTCATGCATGATAAATATGAATATAAAATTTCGTTATCTGTGTGCTTCAAAAGTGATCCCTCCAATCGTTTGACCACATTCGCAACATATGCTGAATCTGTGATCAGATTGAGAGGTTCCGGAAACAACTGAAAAGCCCTGACCACTGCTGCCAATTCTACAATTTGTGGTGAACCCTGCACTGTCTTGATGTCTGATTCCCATTCCTCTGTTTTTGGGTTTTGCCATGTGATCACTGATTTGTGAGTTTTTCCTGAACTATCAGTGAACACTGTCACCCCTTCCACTGGTCCCTGACTTATTTTTGCTTTTTCTCTAAAACTTATTTTTGCATTTAGCATTCTGTGAGGTGGGAAATGATCTGTGCAAACCCCTGGATACCCTAACAACGCAATGGAAATATCTTGTGAGTTTTGCATTGCCCATTCAAAATAATCTTTCTTCAAAGGTAAATGAATGATTGAGAAATCTCTGCCTGACATTGTCAGCAACCTTGTCCTTGCTTTGATGATGATCTGAGCCATCATCTCCAAGTCTGTGAGAATTGTTTTTGAGGGCCTGTAAGCTAAAAAAACCCACTCTATCATCAGAAGAGGGTCTCCTTGAGATGAATCCCATTGAAAAATCAACCCATGCAGTTGTGCTGTTTCCCCCAACACCGCCAAATGGAAAGGCAGCGATTCCGCAAAGCGATGTGCCTGTTTCTGTTGAATCATATCTGTGATCTTTTCAAGATCTTTCCGTGCTTCAGGCGTGAGAGTTCTGGGAGATCTGATGTTGTTGTCCCCTCTCAGGAGATCGAGCAGTGACAAAAAGTCATCATTTGTGATTCCCAAGATCGGTCTCATCCAGTTGATCTCCCCCAAAAGCTGTTGCAAGTCCTGCAGATTGGTGACTTTTGTGTTGATCTCCAGTTTTTGTGGCCTTATTGTTTGCTTTGTGATCCTCCGTCCCAGATATTTCCAAGGTGTAATTTCTTGTATTTTTGAGGCACTAATTTCCATTCCTGCTTTTTGAACCTCTGCGATCACACAGTTGCAGACTCTCTGCACCTCCTGTTTTGTTGGTGCCGCGATGAGCAAATCATCCATGTAATGAACGATTTTTGTTTTCGGATGTTTCTCCCGTGCTGGACGCAAAACTTGAGCCACATACCATTGACAGATGGTCGGAGAATTTTTGAGACCCTGTGGAAGAACGGTCCAATGGTACCTTTGCAGGGGTTCCTCCCTGTTGAAACTTGGGACGGAAAATGCAAAACGTGGAGCATCATCTGGATGGAGTGGAATGCTGAAAAAGCAGTCCTTGAGATCGATGATGACAAGCAACCAATCTCTCGGGATCATTGAGAGAGATGGAAGTCCCAGCTGGAGTGGCCCCATATCTTAGATGACCTCATTGATCTTCCTGAGATCGTGAAGCAGTCTCCAAGATCCTGAAGTTTTCTTGTGAATGACAAACACTGGGGAATTCCATGGGCTATTTGTTGGTTTGATGTGTCCCTTCTGCAGCTGTTCCTGGACTAACTTTTTCAATGCACTCAATTTCTTTCGTTCAAGGTGCCACTGATCCACCCAAACAGGATCATTGGTTTTCCAAGTCAATTTCAGAGTGGTGAGTGCCACAGTGACCCCCGTTAAAAATCCAATTCCAATCTCGGTCCCCACTGTGCTAAGAGGTCTCTTCCCCACACTGTGATGAGTTTTTGCACAATGAAAGGACGAATGATTGCTGTTTTTCTTCCTGGACCTTTGATAACGAATGCGTTCTCACTCTGCATGCATAGGGAACTTCCTCTTATGCCTGTGAGAGAACCCAAAGGTGCAACCAAGTCCCATTCCTGGGGCCAAAAGATGTATGAAATGACTGTGACATCTGCCCCTGTGTCAAGCATCCCTGTAATGATGACTGTTTTTTCGTTACAAGTCAACTGACAGGTAATAAAAATAAAAAATAAATAAAAAGCAAAGAATTACGGACGTCCGGATGCTCTCGGGCACTTAAGCCACGACAAGCATGCCTTGTGAACAAAGAAATCACCTTAAAAACAATAGCCTGTTGCATATACAAAACACTTCATGATTATGCATATATTTTATTTAAAACAAGAAATTCGTCTGGTACTTGCTAAAAAGTTTCTATTAATCCCCAGGCGCCTTCGAGTCTAAGTCAGGCTTGAAGAAGTTCATTTCTGTTGATAAGGAAAGCCATAAATTCCTCTCCTCTGGAAAATTTAGGGGTTTCTGAAATTGTTATCTTTGTGCGAAGAATTCCTTGATTATCTCATCTCTTTCTTGAGATAGTTAAAAAGGATCTTACATAGTATACTTTCTATTTTAACATTGTGTTATAACCTAAAAATACATTCAACCCACTACTTGAGATAATTAATACAGCATAACTTTCCAACATTACACATATAATATTCATTGTAACTATTGCGTAAAGCCAATCATAAAATATGCATTTTTCACACAGCCAAAAAGGAATGAAGAGTGAGACAGACAAACCATCCTGGGGAGGTCCAGGCATTCAGCTGGGACTGTGGAGAGTTTGGTCCTTGCCAATGGGATGTGTGTCCCCAAGTGCAATCTCCTGGCCTGCAGGAGAGTCTCGCTCACCTGCCAAAGCAGAAAGCTCAGGGCTGTGCTCGGAATGGGCTTGTCTGATGCAAAGATGTCAGAGCAATGTGAGGGCAGAGCCAGCCCAGCTGTGCCCAAGGCGTGGCTGCTCTGGGCTCTGCCAGGGCTCTGCTGGAGCTCAGCACCGGGCCCCAGTCAGCCAAAGAAGAAATGGTGTGACCTGCAGCACAGACTTGCTTGAGCATTTCAGCAACACAGCTCAAGTTTGCAGAGTGTACACCTCCAAGGGAAAACATGCCACCACCCAAAAATTAAACTTGTTCAATAGCTTCTGAAATGAAATCAATCTGGGATGACCCCAAATGCCATTTTTCAGCTTGCTCAAGCTGTAGCTCAGGCCTTTGCTGAACAATTCTCTCCCCCACCTGCCTTTTACTTCCCAACTGCTCCCTCTTTTCCCCCAGTGAGTTCCCAGCACTGTTGCCTTCCTTGATGCGCCTCACCACGAGGAAGGCCGAGCCCCTGGCTTAGGGACTCATCCTGTCACTGGCTGAGGAGCAGCAATGTCTCAGAGGTCTGGTTGGATTTTAGTGGCATTCAGAGCTGCTCTCCAGCCCTCCGCTCTCCTCACTGCTGAGCTCCCACTCCCTTTTCCTTGTCCTTTCAGCAGGGTGAGCTCTGTGAATCCCCTTGGGCCTCCCCACTCTTCCCAGCCCATGCACCCACCTCAGTTAGGCTGAAGCTGCAGCTTCTCTGTCTCCTCTGGCACACCAGTCCAGTCCCCTGTGCGGGGAGCCCCAGCCCCAGAGCGCAGCACCCAACAGTGCCGTCCGGGCTGGAGCAGCTGCCCTGCAGCCCTGGCTTGGCTCTTGGTGGCAAGGGAATGCTCCCTGTTTGCAGCTGTCCCTGCAGGATGGCCCCAGGGCAGAGCCCAGCTCCCACTGCAGCCCTGAAGCTTGGGGCAGACAGTGGTCCCAGAGCTGAGGTTCATGGGGAGCACCCGCAGCTGTGCCTGGCACTCTGTTGCCGTGTGTCACAGTGCAGGCTGCCTTGTACTGGCTGAATGGACCAGCCCCTGCTTTGACTGACAGGGGCCTCGCCCATCACATCTCTCCCAAGGCTGCAGGCATTTCACAGGCCAGAATCTGAAGGGGCGCAGAGATCAGACCAGTGAAATTATCCAGACTGGCTTTTTCAAAGGCCCTTTAGAAGGAAGGGCTTGAGCACAAACGCTCTCTGTTTGCCCCATGAACATCGGGCTGAGTGGCCTCTTTGGCTCCAACCCACTTTCCTCCTCGAGCCAACGTTACCCACTGCCTCCCACATCCCCCCCGTGCCTTCCCACTGCCTTGTCCTGTCAGGGCTTTCGCAGCCCCTCATCCCTTGGTGGCCCCATCCCCTCAGGGTCTCCCTCAGCCCGGCCAACCTGCCCGGCAGCAGCGCCGCAGCCCCACAGGAGCTCTCGAAGAGCCCCATCCAGAGGCACCTCGGAGCCCTCAGCAATGCAGCCAGCAACACACGGGCAGGAGGACACAGATGGCGGTTCCTGCCTGGGACAGGGCTTGTGGCCATCTCCAGGCACCGGTCTCACAGGGATCCCTGGAACTCCCGCCCCTGCCCACCGGCTCTGTTGGCAGCACAAAGGCTGCAGCAGAACCACCAAAGGCCAAGGGGATTCTGGCCATTTTCCCTGCAAGCCTGCACGTGCCTGGGCAGCTTGCTGAGCCCAGGCACCCTTTGCTCCCTCTTCCCCTATGCCCTGCAGAGCCTGGGCAGCAAAAGAAAGATCCTGGGAGTCTGTCTATTAGAACACATCCTATATTTATATCCTACAGAATAGCAAAAAGAATGAAAGAACAATCTTGAAGAAATGAAACACTCCTGCTGGCTCAGGTGGCCCCAGCAGACAGAGCCTCTGGGATCAGCACTCTGCACAGCTCCGGCAGCGCAGCCAGCCGAGCCCCAAGAGACGAGGCCGTGTCCTCCATGCCCTGAGGAGCTGATCATGCAGGCTGTCCAAGAGGGAATATCCAGCTCTCTCTACTGCCTGGAGGATGTACAACGTTTGAATTGCCAGGCTTCCAACGGCGATGCTGATGTCATTTGCCGTGCCTTCAAGGGCTGAAAGAGAGAGCAACAGAGCTATGGTCAGATCCCGGATCTGAGGGGACCCGAGGAGACCTCCCTGCCAGGGCCATCCCAGCTGGCTCCGGCCATGGCCAGCAGGGAATAAGGGACAAATGGGATCAGCCCGAAGCTGCTGGCCACGAATCCCCCAGGTGGCCCTGAAATCTCCGTGTGCTCTGCCCACGCCGCCCCTCGTCCGCACAGGGAGCAGAGCCCTGCGCAGCCGGGGCACGGCTTGCAGCTCCCCCGCCAGCCCCCGCTGACAGCCCGCTGCCCTCACTCACCCTCACAGATGAGCTGGAGCTCTTCCTTCTTCCCCCTCAGCTGCCGCCCGGCCATCCCTGCCAACACAGAGCCTGTCACGGCCCAGCGGCACAGCTCCCTGCCAGCGGCGCTGCCAGCCCTGTGGCCACACGGCCTCCTGGCCCGGCAGGGCTCAGCCGGGCCCTTGCCGCACGCTGCCGCCCAAGGGCACGGCTGCGAGAGGGCGGCAGCAGCGCCCAGGCCAGCCGGGGCTCCACCCCGCCGGGCCCGGATGGCGCTGCCGGGGCAGCAGGCGGGGCTGGGGCCGAGCTGCGGCGGGGCGGGGAGGGAGCCCGGGCTCGCGGCTCACCCAGGAACCTGATGGCCGCCTCTCGCAGGGGCTCCTCTGGGCTCTCCAGGTAGGGCATGGCCTGGCGCAGGTGCTCGGCCGCTCTGCTGCTGTCGTCTGCCAGCTGGAGAGAGCGGCAGGAGGGAAGGCTTGGCGCGGGCTCAGCCCCTGGACCGGGCACTCCCTGCGCCCAGCCCCAGCCTCCCCTGCCCGCACCGCCGTGAGCTCGGGCCCACAGGAGCCTGGAGAAGAGCCCGCGCCGCCTCTGGCTGCAGCAGCGGGCAGGGGCACAGCTGCCAGCCCCGCACACTGAGCACCGCGCTCAGGGGGATTCTCCAGCCTGAGGCCGGCACTTCCAGACCATCCTTACCAGGCACTCGGTGAACTTCCACAGCTTCTTCTTCTTCACCACTTTTTCCAGATCCCTCCTCTTCAGGAACTGGGCCACACAAAGCAGCGTTTCCTGAGAAGCCTGGAGAGCAGCAGAGACGCGGAGATGGCCCCACAGCCCAGGGCGCAGGACCTGTGTCCCTGTGCCAAGGCCTGGAGGAGGCTGCAGCCCAGCAGGCGCCAGGGCAGGAGGCAGCTGAGCCGCCTCCCAGGGGGACAGCAGCAGCCCACGAGTCCTCACCTGTGCCACACGCCCATCCTCATCATGGCAGTGGAAGAAGAGTGGCAGCAGGCTCTGGCGCACGTGTGTCTTCAGGGCCTTTTTGTCCTTTTCCAGTGGAAGAGACAGCAATGTTTGGAAGAGCAGGATGGAGAGCAGCTGCACCTGGCTATTGTCCTGTATGAAAGGAAGAAAAAAAGACCTGAGCATCGGCTGCACGGGGCTCAGCTTGGCTCAGGCCTGGAAATCCACAGGGCACAAAGTGTCCGGGCAGCAGCCAGTGGCTGTGGCTGGAGGCAGCGAGCCTTACGTGGTCAAAGAGTGGCAGGAGCGCCTCAACCAGCCGCAGTGCAATGGAGCTGCCTATCAGCATGTCCTTGTCCCGGGAGATAAAGCTGAGGAGCATGACTGTCATGCTAACTATCTCTCCATCTGCGTCGCACAGGAGCTCCACAAGACTTTCAGTCAGGCTCCCCATTTTTTCACTCTGTGCGGAACACAAGTTTGTGAAACGCCATCCTGCTGCCGCAGGGCCTAGAGGCCAAAGGGCTGTTGCGGAGCACTTGGGCAGCTGAAGCAGGAGGCAGGAGAGCTGGGAGCAGCTGCCCCAGTGCCTAAAGCCCAGCAAAGCCCAAGCGACTGCATTCCCGAGCGCAGCCTCAGCCGCTGCCCCCTTCTCACCATCGAGGGATTGTCAATGAGCTTGAGAAGGGCCCTGAGCGCCAGGCGACGCCTGTCCCTGCACTTGCTGTGCAGGTGCCTTGACAAGATTTGCAGGACTCTGTTAGCACTGCCTCCACTCAAGTTCAGGCACTCGAGGACCTGAAAGGCACAGGGCAGTGACAGGGGACCCGGCCGGCAGGAGCCCGGAACCGCCCAGGGCTGGGCCCAGGCAGCAGCACAGGGCGCGGGCACCCGTCCCAGGCAGCTGCGGCTACGAGAGGGCAGAGAGCTGGGAGGCAGCTGAGCGAGGCAGCGCTGGCCATCAGGCTCACCTCCACAAGGAAGGCCAGGGCGGGCAGCTCCCAGCGTGGCTCCAGTGTGCTGAGCAGCTGGAGCAGGTAGCGAGCGATCCGGGAGCACAAGGGGATGGAGACACGGGATATCTCCCTGGCAGGAGAAAAAGTAACCAAGACTTTGGGCCTGGGGACAAACCTCTCCCAGGACAGACTCACAGAGGTCTGGTCTTTCCCCAGCATCCTGCAAGGGGCCCTGGGCTATTTGGGAGGTAGCTCCTTGTGGGTACCCTCCTCTGCCAGCCTTTTCCAGTCTGCTTGGCTGTGCCTCGGTGACAAGGCCCTCTGGCCCACGACCACTGGGACTGTGTGGGGCACCCTGGGCACAGAACACAAATGTCAGAGGCAGCGGGGAGAAGGAGGTCTCACCTGGCCAGCAGACCCACGGCATAGTGGTGGGTGTCAGCACACAGCAGCGTGTCCCAGCCACGCTTGCGTTCCATTGCCAGCACCACATCCTCGTGCTCCATTTGGCAGAGCAGGGACTTCAGGGTCCGCACTGCAAACCTGCGTGCAGAGCAAAGCCCAGGTAACACTGGGAGCACTGGCTCCTGCCCAGGGATGTGGCAGGGACAGAGGAGTGGGATGGAGTACCTGTTGGGGCTGGTGGCGAGGCCGTATTGCTGCTGGCATCCCTTCCAGAAGGTATCGACCTCCTCTGGCATATCCAGAGTGCTGAAGAACACTTGGAAGAGCAGATGCACAAGTAGGTGGGGGAAATACACCGTCACCATCTGTGGGACACAGGGCACCTGGAGGATCTTCCACATCACCAGAGTTGCCTGCAAAGGACAAAGCCCCCCGAGACAGCGCTCAGTGCCGAGGTGTCCGTGTGGCAGGGCCCGAGCACGGGAGGGAGAGGCCCGGAGAGACGCAGGGGGAGCAGCGGGCCTGGTGCCCCTGAAGCTGCCCCGAGGCCAGGTTTCAGCCCAGCGCCTGAGGCAGGGAGATGCAGTGGGGCAAGGAGGATGGAGAGCTGCTGGGCAGGTGGCCTTGGGACCAGCAAAGGCCAGTTGCAGAAACTCACAGCCAGGACAAAGACACCCGTTTTGTCCCCATCAGAGGTGAACGTGCTGTGCTCTGGCCAACTCCCCAGCACATCGAGGAGCATCAGCTGCACTGGCTCGGCAGTCCTGGGCGAGCACATGATGCTCTTCCACATGGTGAAAGCAGCTCTGCGGGGTTAGAGCTCTGTCTCAGGGGGGTCTGGGACACAGCACCGTGGCCTGGGCAGCAGCGGGGACCTGAGCTGGCTGCCGGCTCTGCCTCTGCCCACTGCCCCTCGCCAGCAGCACCCAGGCAGCCCAGGCCTGTGGGGACAGGCCCCTGAGGGGCAGCGAGGGAGCATGGCAGCAGGCTCGGGGGCTGAGGTGCCAGGGCTGGCAAAGGGAGCAGCCAGAGGGCCCTGGGGACTCTCTGTTGGTCAGACACCTGGCACAGGCTGTACAGGCTGATGGGCTGGGGAGCCCTGAGCCCTCTGGGCAGGTGGCCCCATACCTGTCACAGGATGGGGCCACACACAGGAGTGTCATTACTACATCAGCAGGCTGTTCTTCGGTGAGATCCAGCAGGGCCCTGTTCAGCCTCTGCTCAGCAAACTGATTGTCCATGAGCCACTGGTGGATGTACCTCACCATGGCGGGCACCTGGAGAAGGCACGGGGAGACTTGGAAAGCTGCCAGAGGGAGGAATGTCCCCAGCTTCCCCCGAGAAGTGCTTCCCTTCCCACCACACTGCCATGGCCTCAAAGGCTTCCAGTGACCAGCGGGAGTGGCTTGGGAGGCCAAGCAATTCCTGGGAGGATCAAACCCTCAAACCATAGGCTGCTTATTTGCTTTGGATTGCAAAACCCCTCCTCTATGAGCATATCCAGCAGGGCAGCACAGGTCTTGGTTTTGAAGGTGTGTGAATATGCTCTGAGCCCTGTGCGCATGGTGCTGGTCTCTTCCTCCTGAATCCTCTTGATGAATTTGCAAACCAGGTGTAGGAGAAGGGCAGGAAGCCAGGTATGTTCCACGGAATGCTCCAAGCGCGGTGCTCGGCTGAGCGGTGACAGCAGGCCCAGCCCAGGTGGGGATGGCTGCAGGTACCTCCACTGTTCTGCGGAAGAGGCCACGGGCGGGGTCCTGCTCTTGTGTGCGGTCCACGGCTGCATCTGGCAAAGAGCGAGCGCAGCCAGAGCTGAGGGGCTGCGGGAGAGGCCGGAGAACACAGCCCAGCCCTGAGCTCCCCAGGCAGGGACAGCCCCGGGATGCCCCAGGGGATGGAGCACGGCCGCTGCGGGGTGTCTGCCCGGCCCCTCTTCCGTCCTGTCCGTGGGCATGTCCCCAGGAGATGGGATGGGATGGGATGGGATGGGATGGGATGGGATGGCATGGGATGGGATGGGATGCCATGAGATGCCATGGGATGCCATGGGATGGGATGCAGTGGGATGGGATGCAATGGTGCCAAGCTGGCTGCAGGCACCAACCCTAAGCCCAGCTCTGCCACTCACCCTCCTGTAGAGTCTTGAACCGCACCACCTCTTTGATCTCCACTATTGGGGCAGCTCCAGGGCCTTCTTCCTCCTCCTGCACCCAGGCCAGCTTGGGCCCTCTCAGGGATCTCTGCTCCATGGCAGTGACTGGATTTGAGGCTACTTGCAGGAGAGATGCCTCGGAAAAGCTCCGAGTCAGCGAGTCCTGCAGTCGTGCCTGGAAGGCACCTTCAAGAGAGAAGCCTCAGGAAGGCTACAGGACAGCAAGTCCTGCACTCTGGTCTCGAGGGCTCCTGCCACAAGGACAGGAGACTCCTGTCAAGGATTGATTGTGGTCAGGCCTCGAGGGCACCGGTGGCAGGGATGGGAGATGCCTCCGGGGCACCAAGTCCCACGGTCTGCCCTCAAGGGCACCTGCAGAAGAGAAGCCTCAGGAAGGCCACAGGTCAGCAAGTCCTGTGGTCTGGCCTCGAGGTCAGCTGCAGGAATAACGCCTGGGAAAAGCTCCGGGTCAGACACGAACGAGTGCGCTGTGCGGGGGCTCCTCACGGCACCGCTCTGTCCCGTCCTGTCCCGTCGCGTGCTCCAAGCACTCTGGCGTGGTCTTGTCACCGCCAGCTCCTATGTCACCCTGTGTCACAAAGGGCCCTTGGACACGCTGTCCCGTTCCATGACACGGTGACCACGCAGCACCGTGTCACAAAGGGCCCCTGCACACACTGCCCCCTGCCCTGGGGCCGCCCCCGACCCACCCAAAGTGGCCCAGGTTGGAAGGAATTCCTCACCCCAAGTGTTTAAGCCCGACAGGGTCTTTAGGAACGGCTGAAACCATCAGCAAACGCTGCCCTGCTCTGCGGGCTTAGGGCAGCAGAAGGAGCCCCCAGGGCTGCCGACGCAGCTGTGCTGGGAAGGGCACGGGGCCTTCCACAGAAGCTGGCACGGCCTCCTTGGGACACGTCCCGGCTGGTGGCCATCCTAAACCCGCGGGTGTGACACAGACAAGGAACGTGTGGGCCAGAGCACCAATGCTGCTCGGACCCCTGGGGCCTGGGGAGCGCTGACATCAGCAGGTGTGGCAGAGTCCCTGCCCAAGCAGACCTGCCACCCCCCGGGCCCTGGCAGCTCTGGTGCCCTTCTCCTGCCCCAGAGACCTGTGCCCGTGGGGGGCTTCTGTGCCAGAGGGAGCCAAAGCCCACGTGCATTGGGGGCTGCGCTCCTGCCTGCAGGGGCTCTTGGCAGGAGCACCTGGAGCAACTGCTGGCAACACTTGGTCTCTGTCAGAAGCTCTTACTCCATGCTGAAATTATTTTCTCATTGAAGTTCTTGCCTTCTGCACAAAAACACCTTAGTGGCCAAGGCACAGAATAATCTGGCAAGTAAGAATCCTCAGTTCAGGTAAGCTTTCCTTCCTATTGTTCAACTCAAGTAGTTCCAAAAATTTGCAAGCTTCCCAAATTAATTGGGATGGCCTGAGGAGGTGAAGATTTGGAATTTTGCTTCCCATCTCAAAGCAGCAACTCATTTGCCTTAACCTCATCCACTGAGGGTCACTTCACAGAACCTAAGACTACACAAAATAAGGGCAAAACCAAGGGCCATTCTTTGGTTTTCTATGAAGGGATGATAATATCCTAATTCTCTTAAGGAATAAAAGCTCTCAAGAAATCAAAGTCCACTCAGTGGTACAAAAGTAGCCCAGATAAATGAGTAGATGGCAAAAGGGCGAATCCTCCCCCTGGTACAGATATCTAAGTGGCCAGTAAAGTGCAGCTCTCCCCTCTTGTTCCCTGCAGCAGAATCAGGAGCATGAAGAGGAAAAGTCACAGATATTCTTTCTGCTCTCCCTAACCAAAGCTGTGCCAAAGCACAGATGCTGCCTTCAAAGTGACTCCAATTCCAGCCTAGACCTCTCCCCTTCCACACAACTCCTTCTCCAACACCCCACCAGCAGCAACCCCCCCAAACTCCCGCACAGAAGCCCTCAACACCCTGCCAGGAGCCCCAGCTGTCCCCGTCCCTCCACAGAGCTTTCCCAGCCTCCAGCAGACGCCCTGGTTCCCTGCAGGTGCCGTGGGATGGCACTCAGGAGGATCTGCTCCAAGGCCTTCCCCTGGAGCAAGCTCAGGCTGCCAGGCCTATGGTTCCTGGATCATCCTTCCCACCGAGCCTTCCTGTGCACGGCTGTTCCATTTGCACCTTTGTGCTCAGCTCGGACTTCTCCACTGACCCACGAGTGCTGGGGAAGGATGGAGAGCAGCCTGGCAAGCTCTTTCTCCAGCTCCCTCTTTACTCTCGGGGAGGTAGAACATTCCACAGGAAAGCAACTGCTGCCACAAGGAGCGGGTGGCCTCAGGCACCTTTGGCAAGGAAACAAGGCCTTTGTTTGACAGAAGGAAGCACAAGCAATTCACATGAGTAAACAAGTAATGAGCACAGACTCACCGAAGTACTTAGCAGCAGTTAGCATAAGAAAAACCTGGCAGGCCTAACTTGACCTGAGAGTGACTTGACAAAAAGCTTTAGCCATAGTCTAGCAGAAGAACTAAGGGCAAGTGTGGAGTCAGGCCTGTGCAGGGAAGCCATGAGGAAGACTTTGTGCTGCTTTGGGGCATGGAGACGGCTCCTGGCCAGGGCCTGGACATCAGCTTCAAGTACAGCAATCTGACACAATGTATTTCTGACCCCCTGCCTATCGAATCACCTCAGCAGTGTAAAGATGGATGGTATGTTTGATACAATTCCTACATCAACCCCCTGAAATTTATAGGTGGTGGAGAAACATTTCGGTGGGTGCAGACCCCTGCCCTCCTGCCAGGTCAGTAAAAGGGCTTTTGGCAGACAGTGCATTTGTCTGCCGATTTCTTTGAGTAAGGGAGACCCCTCAGGACTGCTGTATCCTGAGGGAACACCGTTGGCCTTGACCTGTAGGCACCTGCACCAGCTTAAAATCAGCTGCCTCAGCTTGCAGGACCTCTCTTGGCCAGCATCCTGACATGGATGCAGGACTGCTGCGAGGCACTGCTGGGACCCAGCGGGACGGGACCGGCTGTCTCGTGTCCACGTAGCACCCCCTGACACAGCCAGGGTCATCCCGAAACCAGAGAAACGCTCACGTGTCAGCACAGGGGAGCAAGGAGCACTGGGCTCCTCTCAGGGTATCTCAGCTGGGCTGGCTCCACAACACAGCCCCATTTTAAGGCCTGCTGATGCCCAGCTGCCAGAAATGCCTACCTTGCTCTCTCCAAGATGCACAGGGAGAGCCAATGAGCAGGACGCCTTGGGAGGCAAACCTTCCCTGCCTTTTCTGAGGCCAGGGACACACCAAGATCAAACAAGACTCTCCACGCTGCGTGGTCCACACAGCCCAGCTCTGTGCTGGCCCTGGGCCACAGCAGCTTCCACCAAGCAAGAGGCAAATGCATATTGCCAAGAGTTGAAACCCAGCAGACAGGGAAGATGTGAAAAGTGTGTGCATAAAGGCCTTTTAATTCACAGCTCTCAAAGAGAGCTTTGGGGCTCGTGGCTGGGCAGAGATGCTCCTGCTCACACCTCTGTCCAAAGGGGGGAACACACCCTGCTGCAGGTGCTTGGGTTGGTCTGCATAGGTCCAGGCGGATGCCAAACCTGCTCTTCACAGCCTTCTCCCTTGCCCTGCCCCTCTGCCAAGTGCAACGAGCCTCAAAGACTGAAAGGACCACAGAGAGACAAAGGGGGACACTTGCACCTGCCTTCCTGGGAAGCACTTCCCTTGAGAAGCAAGCCCCTTTCCTCCAAAGGCATTTCCCCAAATGTGTAGCTTTCCTGGGGAACACCAACACACTCTTAAGAAAAGCTGGCAAGGCCGAGTGACTTCAGGTCCTTTCAGGACAGGCACTCCAGCTGTAGCTCCTATTCCCCCAAGTGTGTTTCCAGGTGGAGGTTCAGAGGTGCAGCCCCAGGCCCTCTACAAACACAAGCTGCCCGCTGCCTCTTCACCTGCCTCAACTCCTACCTGGGGTCACGGCAGCAAAACCAGGCTGTTCCAGCCAGAGCCCAGAGCCCTGTTCCCGCAAGACACTCCTGCCAGCACTTCCTGCACATGAACATCATCTAGGATATCATGCCCTGGTTCCACGAGAAATTCCTCTACCCATTCCCCTTTTTCTTTCTGGACAACCCAGGCTCTATTTACAATAGACTCTAAAGTCTTCTTCATGCACGAAAAAATACTGCCAAAGATAATAAGTACAGCAAAAGTGACAAGAAGGATTCTACTTCCTTCCATCAAGAAGGTTTTCAGCCTTCCAGTAATTCCACATTCCTTGAGCCATTTGTCAGAAGGATTTTCAACAATAGTAAGCTTTTTCACATTCTCTTGAAGTAGGGAAAGTCTCTTGTGAATGGAAGCAGAGTGATCAGAAGGATTCATGCAACACATTCCTTCAAAATCCTCACAGCGATGTCCTTGAGCCAGTAACAAGAATTCAGGTGCGGCACGATTCTGTAATCCAGCGTGTCGTCTACTGCCAACGTCAGTGGTGAGCTCACTTAATATTTTGGAGGTGATATTAATTTGTTTCCCTGTCCAACAAGCCAGTCGTCTCATTAGTTCAAAAGCTCGGGCGGAAGCAACTCCTGGTGCAAAAATTGATGCTAAAATGACAGATGGTCATCCCCACAATTGAACATCATCTCTACAGTCAGGTCCTAATTCTAATTGGTGTGCGCTACGCTTAACACGTTGAGACTTGTGACTTATGTTGAGTACCTGTTGGATGCTGGGGGCAAATGATGTTAATTTGCCAAAGTAACACGGTCCTCCTGCTGCTTTGCAGGTATGGCAGGCCAGGCACGATCCCCACAAATGAGGAATACTCCTGGAGGTTCCATCTGTGCCGTGGCCCTAAACCATGGAACAGGCCAAATCCAATTGTCACAAACAGCAGGAATGTTGTTGTTCCAAGGGGATCCAGGGGCAATACAAGTACTATTACTTCTTGGTTTGAATGCCTGAAGGTTTTCGGAGCTAATGTCCTTTCTCTGAAATCCAAAAACTAGACAGTAATTTCCTGGAGCAGACCCTAACATGTCAAGCTCCTGAGGTTCTTTTTATACCTGTAACATTCAGTCCTTTCTGCAATTAAGAATGCTCAGGACCCTAGGGGATTTGGTCGAAATGTTGAGTTGTTTGCAGCAATTAATTGGAACGCCTTTTGTTTCATTTCATTGTTGTGGATATTCTCAGTTCAGTCAGAGAGAAAAAGAGAGATTTCTACCAGGCTGGGCCTGGGAGAGAGTTGGAAAAGAATGTAAAGAATTCACTATGTCTCTTGTTGTTCATATTGTTTATAGATATATTCTGCCACCGTGCGTCATTCAGAGCACAACAATGGTGTGAGATGATTTTACTTTAAGACCAATGAAATTTGTCTGCACAATGTTCTCTCTAAAGAGAGTGGTGCATTTGAAATAAATCAGTTTTCCTTCTCTCCTTCTGGAGTTCTTTGTTCCTGTCCTGCCACAACAACAACAACAGGCGGTAGTACAAAACTCATCTGCTGCTTGTTCAGGCTTGGGATATACTTTACTTTTTGTCCAAGGCCTGAATTCTGTGAGATTGTTCAAAGGAACTCCGATGAAGCAAGTACAAAAGGGATCAGAGGGGGTAGCTAGTGATAAACAGAATGATTTTTGCCCTGTCTGCTTGGCCCAGGGAACCCACATATTTGTTCATGGTTGGATGTTAATCCATGCTGTCTTCTCCAAGGACAGTTTTGTCAGTCCTAACAGCCCTATAATCAAATGAAACAAGAATTTTGTAATTCTTGTTCCTAACTGGCAAAATGAACACCACAGGCTAAGAGCTTGCGTTCTTTTTGTGGATAAGACAACAGTGTAAGCCTTGGTTACAACATGTCAAAAGAAAGCTTCGTATAGGCCTTCAATATTTTCTGGTATCCATGTTTCTGGAAAAGGCTGATCTGGCTCAAGGTTCAGAAATGCTCTACCAGGTTCTTCAAAGGTAATACTAACAATGACATCTCAGTAGTCTAAGCACAAAGCATGATCAGTTTGCAAGTGGTTCCACTGTATAAAAAAATTCTTTCCACAACTACTGCAATGTAACATTATGTCAGCTTGCTTTCCACAATTCTCAGAAGCAGAATTTTTATAGCACTTCCTTAACCCAGCATTACAAGCTAGCAGTCCAAATGATTGTCCTGCTATTATTTTTGACACGACGTCTTCTATGGAAGGTGGGATTGGTCCGAGTTCTTTGTGGAGTCTCTTGAAGATTGGGAAGAAGTAGAGTTGATATCGACATTCCCTTCATTCTGCTGGGGTTGACATGCAGGGCAGACAAATCTGCTAGGGACCCACAAAGGTTCTTTACCTGTGGAAATACAGAAATATCCTTGACCGATAAAGAACACTGGACTGGGTCCCTCCCAGTTGCCCGTAGTCATGTTTTTAGAATGAACTTGCATCCCAGGAATGGTTTGATTTTGACTGTTTTGAATAGCCTGATGATGTATAACAACAGGAGGCCCCTCTCTTCCTTCTGTTAGAGACAAGTAATTCCATGTAAAAAATACTTTATTTAACCATTTACTTGCATCCATCTCAGTTGTCTTTTGTTTCCTCAAGTATTCTTTTATTGTGCGATTTGCTCTCTCGACTATGGCCTGTCCTGTAGGGGAGTGTGGAATTCCCCTGACATGTTTCACCCCCCATGTTATCATAAATCTAGCAACCCATAAACTACTGCAAGCAGGGCCATTATCTGTTTTGATTTCTGCAGGCACTCCCATAACTGCAAAACAGGCTGTTAAATGTCTTTCAACATGAACTGCCTTTTCTCCCGCCTGGGCAGTGGCCCAAATGAAGTGAGAGTATGTATCAATTGTTACATGGACACATCTAGACTTTCTAAATTCAGGAACATGTGTTACATCCATTTCCCAAATTTGGAATGCTTTTAAACCTTTTGGGTTTAAACCCTATACCAGGCCCATGATGACTATACGGAGGACAGGAATGAACAATTCCTTTTGCATCTGCCAAAGGGATTCTGTACTGTCGATGCAATGATTATGCATTTGGATGAAATATTTTGTGAAAAATGCCAATCACTTGTTTTTAGAATTTTTAAAAGTTTAATAATAATAATAAAATGGTTATAAAATTAGCAATACAATTAGAGCAATAAAAATTTAGGGTTAGGACAATTACAAGACAATTAAAAGCAAAGACTTACAGACATCCGGATGTTCTTGGGCACTAAGCTGCCAAAAACATGCCTTGTGAACAAAGGAATAACCCTTAAAAGCAACAGCCTGTTGCATATTCATCTATCTCATATATGATGCATAAATTCCTTGCTAATTAAGAACTTTTCTGGTTTTTGTCAACTTCTTCCCCTTCATCCTGGTGCTTCCATAAAGATGGAGAGAAGGTAGAAGAATGTTTGTCTTTTCCGATAAGGAGGCCGTAACTCTTTGTGTCCTGTCACTGTTATCTCTCTGCGGAGAGTTTCTTGAATATCTTATCCCTTTCTTGAGCTAGTAAAAAATCTTACATCGCAGAGTTTCTATGTTAACATTATGTTATAACCTAAAACTATATTTAACACACCACTCAAGAGAATTAATACAGCATAACTTTCTAATATTACACATATCATATTCAATTTAGTATTTGTGAAAAGCCACTCATAAAAGATGCATTTTCACAATTTCATGGCTCTTTCGGGCCTCTTTCAATTTATTTCTTGGAGGTGTTATTGCAAAACAACTGACTGCTTCATCTGCTCGTGCATTGCTTTTGCCTAATCTAATGTTCCACTGATGGCTTCTGATATGCATCATGCAGAATTCTTGCTCTCTTTGCTGAAGCGTGGTATGTAACTGTACAAACAGTTCACCAGGCTGCTGATTTTTTGTTTCTCGTAGCAAAGCATCTTCAATGCGCTGCACTACGCCGACTACACACAATGACTCTGATGCTATGTTTACAGGCGTATCTTTCCAGTTTCCAAAAGCCCAGCACACGGCTTTCGGTTCTAAGGTTTGGAGGCTGCCTCTCTGTTGCCCAAGGATGATGTGCTTCTGCCAGTGATTTTCTGATTGCCGCACACATGCAGCCTTCTTCATTTTTCGCCCTGCATCTGTAAACACCGTTGGCCCTTTAACTGGCCTTTCAGAACAGAGTGGCCTTTTGACCCGTATCATTCAAGCATCTTCCAAAGAGGCCCTTTTGGTCGATTATTATGTACAGTTCCTGTAGAGCCTATCAAGGCTTCTTGCACTTCAATCGAATGCCACAGGAGCCATTCCAAATCATCTCCACGGACCGGGATGCTGATGTCTGCAGCCTCAGCTCCATCTAGTTCATTGATTCTGTCCCTCCCTTTCCCTACCAAAGCTGCTAATGCTTCTGACCGACACGAAATACGATGCCATAGTTGCATTGGCAAAAAGTCCCACTCAAGAATGATCACTGTGTCCTCCCCCTTTTTCTTTTGCCATTGTAGGGTAATGGCAAGGGGAGAAGTGGTGGCGTTGCAGATCAGAAGAGATAATGGCTGATCTGGCAATCGGCGATTACTCCATCCTGTTTGAATCTTACGAGCTACTGCGTGCAGGGCAGCCTGTTGTTCTGGTGAACAGGTGTGGGGACTATGTGCCTGGGTGCCATGCAGCCAAGACTGGAAGGGGAGGAGGTCGTCATTGGTGATGCCAACTAGATTACGAACCCATTGTAAGTCTCCCAAAAGCCTTTGAGCATCATGCAGGGTACCGATCTGTGCAGTGATGGTTACCTTTTGTGGCCTGATCTGAGCGTCCGAGATGAGCCAACCCAGGTATTTCCATGGTACAGAACGCTGGACCTTTTCAGGGGTGACAGTCAGTCCACAGGAGTGCAAATGGTTGATGATCCACTCGAATTCACTATCTGTTAAAGCAGATTCGGCAGCAAACAAAATATCATCCATGGAGTGATAAATGAGCATGTGAGACCATCGCTTTCGCACAGGCTGAAGTGCCCAATCCACAACGATTTGACACATACTTGGACTCTTTCTGGACCCCTGGGGTAAAACTACCCATTGATAGTGTTTGGCAGGGGCTGCACGGTTGACAGATGGCAGAGTAAATGCAAACCTCTGTGTATCATCAGGGTGTGAAGGAATTGTGAAAAAACAGTCCTTTAAGTCTATTATTATTTGCCAATTTTGTGGGATCATTGTAGGAGCAGGAAGGCCAGGTTGCAGTGCACCCATACCTAACATTTGATCATTAACTTTTCGTAAATCATGCAAAAGTCGCCACTTGCCAGATTTTTTCAGGATGACAAATATAGGAGTGTTCCACGGGCTTGTGGAAGGTTGAATGTGACCTGCTTTTAGCTGTTCCTGCACTAACTCTTCTGCAATGCGCAGCCTTTCTGAGGTCATCGGCCACTGGTCTACGCACTCTGGCTTTTCAGTTAACCATGTAATTTTTAGAATGGGCGGCTGCCGCCCAGTGGCCGTGGCACAAAATGCTGATCTGTTGTCAAGACCAGTCCCGGTTGTGACAAAACATCCCGTCCAATCAATCCTGGTAAAGTGTGTGGAAGCTGCATTACAATTACAATTAATTACAATTGTTTGGCCGTCTTCAAACTGCAAAGTAATTAAGCCTTTACTTTGTTTTGGTGCTTTTGCTCCTCCCACTCCACTGCTTGGGCAACTGGAGATTGTAATTCCCATGTCTGAGGCCACATATGTTGATTAATGATGGTGACATCTGCTCCAGAGTCTAGTAATGGTTCTAAACTAATTTGTTGACTGCCCTTTTTCAGTTGAATTTTTCGATATGGTCTTTGATTAAGGTCCAGTGTGAAAAACACATCATATCCAGAGGATCCAAAACCTTTATTTCCTCTTACTTTAGCTACTTGGCCTTGTTTTCTGAGTTTTTCATAATATTCTCGATGTGTAAGAAAGTTGTCATAAGGAAGTATTTGTGCAATCTTGCTGCCTTTAGGAATTGTTACAGGTGGTTGTAAAGCACAGGCCATGGTTTGTACTTGCCCTATGAAATCTGCATCTATTACATCGGGTAATGCAATTACTCCTTGTTTGCTTGCTGACAACCAGCCAAGTAAAAGCCTCTGGCTGGAGACTCAGCCCTGAGCACAGGGCCTTTTACTTCAGCTGGAATCAATGTTACGTCTTTGTTGCTCAGGGTTACCTCTACTGTGGTTGCCACGTCCACTCCGAGACTCCCTCGGGTGGCTGGGACGCCCTGGTATAGGAAACCGTATTTTTCATCTGTGTCGAAGGGGTGTGTTGGGTTGAAGGGGTCTGTACTTGTGTCTTTGTGCGGAGACAGGTCACGCTGCTCTGCATGTTTCTTGATGGTTTGTGAGCACAGGCAGCGGTGGCACGAGTGTCAGAGTTACACACATGACACCAAACGGTTTTGGAACAGCTTCGCCGCATATGCCCAAATTCACCGCATTGGAAGCAGTTTTAATCTTTCTGTTATTTTGACCTTTTATTTTAGCTTGCTTGCCTCTATTTCCAGACAGAGCAGCTGCAATTACATGACCTTTTTCCTTTAATGTTTCTTTCATCGCTGCCGTGAAGGCGGCTGTCTGATTATTCTGTTCTGCACGAGTGGCTCTCATAAGCATTTTGTCAACTGGGCTCCCTTGGGGTAATGTTGCCAGGATTGCTCTCATTCTGGAATTTGCTCCTTCAAAAGCGAGTGTGCGGAACATATGTTCCTGGAGTTCAGGAGGCAAATCTGCATTATCTTTTATTGCTGCTGACAGACGGTCTAGGAATAGTCCACAGGGCTCTGTTCTTCCTTGGCGGACAGCGGTCTAAGATGCAGGATTTTCTTATCAGGTACAGACAAAAGAGCTCAGTGGGCTAAAGTCTGGGCAATTTGGTGCATTTGAATAGGATATTGTAGCTGAACCTGTGTGTTAGAAAAGGGTCCTTGCCCAGTTAGCATGTCTGTCTGTATACCATACAGAGGGTCTCCTACTATTAAATGTTTATTTGCTTCTTCAACTGCTAATCTTTTCCATTCTCTTTCAAACAACAAATACTGAGACAGAGTGAGGAGAAGGGAAGCAACTCTTGCACAGTTAGCAGGGGCAAGGACATCTGCTGTAGAAATAAACGGAATAATTTGTCGGGTAGCTTCTGATCGAAAACCATGGGTAGTAACTACTTGTTTTGCTGGTTGCAATATTTTCCAATCATGAGGTTCCCAATTTGCTTAATTATTACTGACAATTGCAGGGCAAGCAAGAGAACTGGCAGCCTGCCATTCACCTTCTATGATAGCATCTGGAATCACACCCGACCATTGCTGTTGAATTGGATCTTTTTCCGGCCTTGGTGCCTGCGGGGGTATTGCAAGGCATCCGGGCATGGGTGGAGCAGTCGGCTCCTCAGGGGGTGTCACAGGGACTGGGACGGAAAGGGGTGTCGGAATAGTCTTTAGCACTGACACAGGGTCTGTTCGTTTTTCCAGTTATTCCTGCTGTATGGATAATTCTGCTAATTTCTTTAACACTTCTTGAATTGAGTCATTAGAATCCGATTTTTTAGCTTTGTACTTAGATTCAGAGCGCTTTGACCTTCTAACTCTATCTTTTTCCTCTCCCTCGGACTCAGCCAACAGCATAGATTCGTCTGATGCTATGTCAGGCAAAGGAGGGCACAGGGAAGGGCAGCATTCTTTTCTTTTCCTTTCTGCCCGCAAGCTGAAGCTGCCTTTTTCGGCCTTGCATCACCCACCGCCTCAGGAATTTCTTCTATTTCTGCTGCTTCAGGCACTGCTTCCATATCTCTGGCTTCTCTTGAAGGGGGGATCAGTTACTTTTTCTAATTTTTGACCAGCTGCAGCAGACTCTGATGGGGCAACCTCCTCTTTTTGTGATGGATTATTTAGCAACTCTTGCAAATTAGAGCAAATGGGGGCAGAGATTCCTTTCATGGGGACCTTTCCAACTCCAAAAATGTTAGCGAGACGTGATGGCTTGGAAGGAACTTGTTGCTTTGCTCCACTCACATCACCTCCCAAATCCTCAATGGCTGCGGCAGCTACCTTTTTCTCAGCTTTCATAGTCTCTGAAGTATTGGTGATAGATTTCCAAGTAACTCCTAACTCCCTTGCTTCTTTTCCATTTTTTCCACCTTCTATCGTGATGTCCCGGAGGTAGTTTCCTACCTCTTGCCACTCAGATTCACTAAGGAGCAGGGCAGGTTCAGAAAGCTTTCCTTTTTTTACGTGCCCATTTTATCAGGGCTATTACTTCTTCTTCTTTGGTGTCCTCACCTCTCTTTGAGAGGATAGTTGTCAGTAATTTAACTGCTGCGTCTAATTCCACCCTGGTCTTACCTTGGCAGGGGCTTGATCGGCCGCTCAAGCTCCGGACTCTGCTCTTGCGTTTGCCTACCAGGCCTCTCCTGCCTCCAGCTCTCCGGCTCCCAAATCAGGTGCTTTCCTGATGTTTGGGAGCCTTCCGCATTTAAGCGATCCGCATTTAAGCAAAGGAGTCCCTGTTCATGGTGCCAGTATGAAGAGGGTCCCACGGAGAGCCGGCCGGAGTAATGACACTCAAACCACTATGGCTACATGTCATCCTCCTTTTTGGTCTAATTTATCCATATTTTATACCCTGCTGCCTTACATCATACAATAGCTAATTAACATTCATTGGTTAAGGTCATATGATTACATCTACAAGTCACTTATTGATTGGCTGTTATACTACAAGCGTCTGATCAGGTTATAGTACGTGACAGTTTTCAGCATCCAGCACAGACTATTGTATTCATGCAAAGCTTATTGTCTTTCCAAGGATGTCCTAAATACTTCTAAAGTAACAAAAGTATCTCCGTAATCTGCAGGCCAGGGTTGTCCAGTTCCTGCAAAGAAATGCCATCAAGGATATCATGCCCTAGTTCCATGAGAAATTCCTCTACATTTCTCGAATGTCACACAGCTGGTCGCTAATGTCACAGCCTGTTCTGTGATGTCATAGCCTGCTCTGTGATGTCAAACCTCTGCCCTGTGATGTCACAGCTGACTCTGTGATGTCACAGAGACAGCCTATGATACCACAGTTATGCGATGACCTCACATAACCCACTCTGTGATGTCATATCCCACTCTGTGACCTCATGTTCCCAGACGATAAATTGTCTCCACCTGCTGAGCACACACAATGCTCCTTCTGCAAAACCCCGGGCCTATGGAAAGCACACAATGCCCATTGTGTGAGAAGGGGAACTGAAATTCACCAGCCTCAGTGTCCTGCCAGCTCAGCCAGGCCCACGGGAACATTGGGGTCCACGACCACCAGGGACCACCAGAGAGACCCCCCAGGACAGAAGAAGGCATGCAAAAGGGGAGGGGAAATGTGTTCATGATTTTGGGGAAATGATTCTCATCTGTGTGTTTAGTCCCGGACAATCAATGAATATGTGTGCAAAATACAGAATATGAACAGAAACTTTCCTGCACTCAGCATGCTTGGCTTTGGGAGGAGCTCTCCCCCGTGCATCCAGCTGAATAAAGAATGCTGCTTCCTAATGCTACATTGGGGTTAAGGAGTTTTCTGTTTTACCGAATTTTTGGTAACTCCCACTCCCAAGGAAAGCTCTGCCTCCTGCTGTTCACAAACAGAGAAGGGCTGGTGGCAAATGTGGTGCTCAGAGGCTGCCTGGGGCACAGTGACCATGAAATAATCAAGTTTTCAATGTTCTGTGAAAGAAGGAGGGGCATCAACCAAACTTCTACACAGGAATTACGGAGGGCAGACCTGGGCTTATTCAGGATGCAGACTTGGAGAGTAGCGAATCAAGTACTGATTTTTTCAGGGAAACAGCCCTTAAAAACAAAGAGGTCCAGGAAGGATGGACACATCTCAAGAAAGAAATCCTAAGGGGGAAGAAGCAGCCTGTCCCTCTGTGCCAAAGTTGAGCCAGCGAGGAAAAAGGACTGTTCTGTCTGTGCATGGAGCTTTTGTGGGAACTCAGGAAAAAAGAGGGTGCATCAACTTTGGAGAGAAGATCAGGCGTGTCAGGAAATCTTTAAGGATGTTGTTAGGTTGTGCAGAAAGTAGAGTGGTGAAAGGTCAATTAGAGCTTAAGCTGGCCACTTCTGTGAAAAAGAATAACAAGTGGTTTAAAAATAAACTAATAGCAAAAGGAGGGATAAGTAGAACTTCTACTCTTTATTGGATGCAGTGGGGAATAAAGTAACTAAAGATAAGGAAAAGCTGAGCTGCTTAACTTGAGCCGCCTTCTTTGCCCCAGTATTCAACATTAGGACAGGTCATGCTCAGGACAAGTGTTCTCCTGAGCTGGTGGATGGGGACAGGGAGCACAACAGCTCCCTGGAATCCAGGAGGGAGCAGCTGGGGACCTGCTGAGCCACTCAGATGCTCCCAGGTGTCTCTGGCACCAGATGGGATCCATCCTAGGGGGATGAGGGAGCTGGTGGATGAGCTCCCCAAGCTGCTCACCATCATTTCTCATCAGTCCTGGCTCACCAGGGAGGCCCCAGAGGACTGGAGGTGCCAGTGTGAGCCCATCCCCAAGAAGGGCTGGAAGGAGGATCTGGGGAACTGCAGGCCTGTCAGCCTGACCTCGGTGCCCGGCAAGGTTCTGGAACAGATCACCCTGAGTGCCATCACAGGGCACCCACAGGATGGCCAAGGGATCAGAGCCAGCCAGCGTGGATTTCAATGTCTGCATTGATGATCTGCATGAGGGGACTGAATCCACCATCAGGAAATTTGCAGATGACACCAAGCTGGGTGTGAGTGTGGATGTGCTGGAGGGTAGGAGGGCTCTGCAGAGGGGCCTGGACAGGCTGGATCCAGTTCCAACAAGGTGAGGTTTAACAAGACCTCGGGGTTGAGGTCACACTCTGTGGGCTGGGGTAGAGCCCAGCCAGAAATGAGCCCTGAGGCAGGAGCTCTGCAGTGCTGGCCACCAGGCCGGCTTGCCCAGGGAGGCTTCTGTCCATGCCCTGCAAGCAGCTGCTGATGCCAAGGTGTCTTTGGTGCCTCAGGCTCTCCCTGGCACAGCTCCCAGCACGGCACTCTGCCCTTGTGCCCGAGGCCTTCCCTGGGCTGGGGCTGGCCTGGGGCTTTTCCTGCAGCGGGACCTGCCCTGCTCCTGGCACAGGAAAGGCAGTTCCTGCTGGAGCAGGAGGCTCTGCCTGCACTGGGCTCAAACAACTCCAGCAAGACCCTGTTTGCAAAGCCCCCAGTGGGAAATGAAGGAGGGGGGTCACGCTGCTTTTGGGGTGAATAATGCTGAGACCAGCCTGACTCCTCCATCCCTAAGTTCCACATCCTCAGAGGGAGCTGAAGCTGTGTCAGAGCTGGAAAATCCCCAGAGAAAGGAACAACCAAGTGACACCACTGAGAGCTTCTGCAGAGCTGCTGAGCTGGCCCAGCCGGGGCACATCTGACCCACAGGGCAGCACTTCAGACTAGAAAAGCCCCGTCCCAAACTTTAATGGCAGCCTCTCCTGACATTTCCCTTCTTGGGGGCTGTGGAGATTCCTCCCTGCAGTGGGGACAGCCCTCAAGGTCACTGCTCCATGCCGAGCCTGAGATTTGCCCATGCTGGTTGGTCTGGGGGAGTGACATCAATCTCTGCTTAAGAACTGGTTTTCCTTTCATACAATTGCTTCAAAATTTAATACAACTGCTTCCTGTTTCACCCTCAGTGTCCCCGCAGAAGAACAGGGCACCTCTCAGGCAGTTCCAGAAGCTCAGGGTTCTCATTTCATGAGGAATCTGGGGTGCAAATGGCCTTGTAAGAAGGATAAAAGCAGAAGCAATGGACTAGAAAGAATTAGAAAAATCATCCTTCTTCCAGACAAAGTCCACCAAGTCATTCCCTACATTTCTCCTTTTCAAATTCTTTCTGTCACCTACTCTCAGAGGTCCAGCTTGTTCTGGTGCTTATCATGAACTGACTGTGCTCTTGATTTATACCAGCGCAGGAGATGTAGAATCACCAAACTGCACACAGAAACAAACTCCCTCTGTCAGCCCATTTTCATCTTCTAGATCACTTTCCAGGTGTCCATGGAGATGTGGAAATCATGATCACACACCTCTCCATTTCTGGCTGCAGGCTCTGGAGATTCTTTCTCTGAATTCAGTCAGGCTTGTATTCCCTAACAAGTCCTGGTTCCACCTCCTGTTTTCCAAGGCTGGAACAGTCCCAATGAAAACCTCACCAGTGGCACAACTGCCCAGCTCAGCAGGAAAAGAAAGAACAAGCTGTCAAGTTCTCCAAACCTTTGGCCTGCTTGGCTGCAGGATTCCTGCTGCACACACGGTGTGGAAAGCCAAGAGAAGCTGCAGCTGGTGGCACATCTTGTTCTCCAGGAAAGGCTCTTGAGAAGAGCAGACATCACTGTGGAGAAGATTCCTGGAAAACTGAAACAGCTTTTAAGAAATGAAATGAAAATTAAAAGAAACAATCTAAGATGTTTTCCTCTATTTATTTCTCTGCTCCCCTTTTCCATCTTGCACTACTTCTCCATGCCATGAATTCCAAGTGCATCTCACCTCTAAGATGGGTGACTTAGCGAGCTCTAGACACTCGAAAATACCATGAGCTGCACACAGTTTGCCTTCCCACTTTTGCTGGAAGCAGTGCTGGATCCTTAAGAGCAGGGCCAAGGCCAGGGAATCCTCCAGCCAGGGAATGTGCCCCGACAGGGTTTGATCCTCAGCAGGGACAATGCACAGCAGCGAGCGAGGGGATTTCTCTGCCCCTGTGCAGGAGTCCAGACTCTGGGTCTGGGCTGAACAGGGCAAAGTTCCCGTGTTTGGACAGGCTCAGGGGCTGCCCCCGGGGAGCGCGGGGCTGGGCGTGGGGGCGAGCGGGTAACGGACAAACGGACACGGGGACAAACGGCCCCGGAGCTTCAGTTGCAGCGGCAGCAGCAGCAGCAGCAGCGGCAGCAGCGGCAGCAGCAGACAGAGCAGCGAAAGCAGCAACTTTGTGGAGTCCCTCTTGCTCCTCCTCTCCCTCTCCCGCTGTCCCGCAGCCTCTCCTGCTCTCCCGTTCCCGCTGTCCCCTCCTCTCCCGGTCTCTCTCTCCCCATACCCGGCCAGGCCATGTCCCCGGCCCGCCCCCGGCCCCGGGCAGGGCTGTCCCGTCCCCGGCCCCGGCCGTCCCGCCGCCGTCTCGCCCCCGCCCGGCTCTGGCCGTGCTGGCGCTGGCGCTGCTGGGCGGGCATCAGTGCCTGGGGCTGGGGCGGCATCGCCTCCCTTTGGCTCCACCTGGCCCGAGCCCGGCCCCGGCCCCGGCCCCGGCCCCGGCCCCGGCCCCGGCCCCGGCTCCTCCCGGGCCCCGCGGAGGACACAGGCGGCGCAGCCGCTGCCGCTGCCTCCGCTGCGGCTTCCTCGGCCCGAGCTCCGCTGCTCGGCAGCGCGGCCGCCGGCCCCGAGCCGCCGCTGTCCCGTTGCCCGGAGCGAACGCCTGGGGATGGCCGGCCCGGGGCGCTTGAGGGCCACTCGGTGGCCATCAAAAGGGTGCCACAGAACCGCGTCCTGCACTGGGGCGAGCTGCTGAGTGAGCGGGGCCAGCGGGAGAAGCCGGGGCGTGCCGGGCGGGGATGAGCCGGGGCCCGGCAGGGTGGAAGCCGCCGGGACGCCTCGAGGGAGAGCGGGCGTGGGGCCAGTGCAGGGCGCAGAGCATCCCGGGCTGGGCGAGGGGTTCCCGAGCCCCGGCACGGCCTCAGCCCCACTGACGGCATCGTGCTCCTCCCGCAGCCCGACGGCACCAGCGCACCCCTGGAGGTCGTGCTGCTGGCCAAGGTGTCCACTGGCTTCCCCGGTGTCGTCCAGCTGCTGGAGTGGCTTGAGCTCCCCAACGACATCGTGATGGTGCTGGAGCGCCCAAAGCGGTCTCAGGACCTGCACCATTTCATTCGGGCACAGGGGTTCCTGTCCGAGGAGGTGGCGCGGGAGCTGTTCCGCCAGGTGCTGGAGGCCGTGCGGCACTGCACCAGCTGCGGGGTCCTCCACAGGGACATCAAACCAGGGAACATCCTGGTTGACCTGGCCACCGGGGAGGCTAAATTGATCGACTTTGGCTGTGGCACCTACCTGCAAGACACAGCCTACACTCACTTTACAGGTGAGTCCACACAGGGGTGTGCTCCCGGTCCCAGCATCTCACGGCCCAACATCTCCTAGCCCAAGCTGGGTGTGGCATCGGGGATTGTCCCTTTTGCTGCCCTTGATGGCTCTGAGATTTCAGCCGAGTTGCGTTTCAGCAGGGCTGGGTGGGGAGCCAGCTTCCAGCCCTGCTGGCAGCCTTTGCCCACCACTCTGCCCAGGGCTGGGCTGGGGCTGGGGCAGCCAGCCCAACAAAAACACCCGTGGGTGGGGGTAGCAGAGAGGGGGGGTCAGAACCTGTGCCCCAGCCGGTTTGGTGTGCAGGTGAGAAAGGGCTTGGACTGCTCCACTCACCTGGTTTGCTTTGGATTCATCATGTTCTTTGGGGCAATGCAGGCAGGGAGGATGAAGGCATGGTTTTCCCCAGCACTGAGTGGGTTTTTCCTTGTCATGCCTGGGCCTTGCCAGGGCTCCTGCTGCCCTCTTCCAGCACCTGTGGCTTCTTTTCCAACCCCAAGTCTGTACACAAGTCCCAGGTGCTGGCCAGAGGGCAGAGGTCACCCCGTGTGCCACTGGGGCAGCCCCTGCATGCCCAGGGATGCTGGGGCCAGGCTCTGGGAGCAGCAGCATCCCCCTGCTGAAGCCCATCTCTATTCCATAGGAACACGGTCATACAGCCCCCCGGAATGGATGCATTTTGGCTGGTACTACGGCAAGCCAGCTACTGTCTGGTCCCTGGGCACCGTGCTGCACCAGATGGTCTGCGGGGAGCACCCTTTCAGGGGTGCCAGAACATCAGCTGGGACCATCAGCTCTCGCTGCCACAACGGCTCTCTCCAGGTGGATCCTCATCTCTGGCCACAGGGGCAATACCAGTGCTGGGAGACCGCAGCAGCTCGTGAGCATCCCGCTCTGGCAGCTGCTGAGGAGGGGGCACATGTCCTGCTCTCCTGCTCTCCTCCACAACTGGGAATTGATGGGAAAGTTTAGGCCCAGCTCTGAGCACATCCAGCATGGCCTGGGCACGGGAATAAGGGGGCAAAGCCAACAGGAGCCTTCTCCAACTGACCGGCGGGTTCTGGTTTCTCTGCCCAGAGTGCCAAGGTCTGATTAGGAGGTGTTTATCCATGCTGGATATGGAAAGGCCTTCGTTAGAAGAGCTGTTGTGTGATCCCTGGATGCAGGACATTCATCTGCCCTAGAAGAAGGGAAAGAGCCACAGGCACACTCTGATGCAGGGCCCTGGTAAGTTACAGCTCCACACACGCATTGGCAATCAGAAGCACAGGAACCCAGACTTTTTTGTGCTGCCTGTGTCACTGCCCAGGGCTCATCAGATGGGAACACGCAGCCCTGTGCTGGAGCGGAGCTGCTCTGCCCAGCACTGGTGGCCGCCATCAGAGCTGGTTCTGCTTGTCCCTGGTTCCCTCACAGCTGGGGCCCTGGGCAGAACCCTGTCAACCTGGTCTCAGCCCCAGGGAAGGAGAAGGAGCCCCTGGAGAAGCTGTAGCAGGTGGGGCTGCTGCTGCTGGAGACAGCGAGGACGACATCAAGGATGACAACCTCTTGCTCCACCTGGTCATCGGCAGGCTGAAGATGACATCACTTTGATTCTGGCACCTTCTCCAAAGCCAGGCTCCACAGGGAATTTGCAAATGAGTCCACACGCAGGGCATGCTCCCAGATTTGGGCATTGCACAGACTGGCCAGGAACCAAAAGTTCCCCCTTTGCTGGGGCAGATGCAGCTGATCCTTCAGTCGGCTGCCCAGCTGCTTTTGGCAGGGCTCGGGGCATGGGCTGGGGTGGGTACGAAATGGGAGTGGGCTCCTGGCCCTGCCAACAGCCCCCACCACCCACCGTGCCCCGGGCTGGGGCTGGGGCTGGGGCAGCCAGCCCGACACAAACCAACCCCCATGGTGGGAGCAGAGGTGGGACTCCAGAACCTGTGCAGGGGCTGCTTTGCTTTGCAGCCAAGGAAGGGCTTGGGCTGCTCCCCTGCCCTTGTTTGCTTTGGGATCACTCTTATTTTGGGGGGCAGTGCAGGGGGAAGGGAGAAAGCCTGGGCTTCCTTCACCCGTGGGTGGGGTTTTCCCTGGCATGCAGGGGTTGGGCCTTCCTCAAGCCCCAGACAGAGATATGATATTTGACCTTTTTTCTTGTTTCCCCTTTTTGTCTGTAATCTACTTTCAATCATTTGTTGTGTGTTTTTCTAGAGGAAGCGTTCTAGGTGGGGTCCAGTCTGGATGGGGAAGTGCTTGGGAGCAGCTGCGGCGTGGATGGGCCGTGCCCTTGGAGAAGGCTGAGGACATCGTTTGGGACCAGCTTTTCTTCCAGCGGTGGATGGCGTCAGGTGGGTCCCGTCTGCTTGGCATGGTGGGATCAGAGCTTTGGGGAGATGGCAGCGAGCACAGGAGCATCCTGCTCTGGGCAGCTGCTGAGGGCTGGATGTGCCGTGGCTGGCTGCAGGCTGGGCACATGTCCTGCCCTCCTGCTCTGCTGCCAAAGGCAGCAGTGATGGGCAGCTCTGGGCACCGCTCTGGGCACGGCCAGCATGGCCTGGGCACCGCGGGCGGCTGGGACAAGGGGACAGGAGCCTTCAGCTGAGGGGCACTTTCTGGTTTCTCTCCTTGCAGCCGGGCTCTGCGGGTGCTGAGGCTGCTCTGGGCTCTGCCAGGGCTCTGCTGGAGCTCAGCACCGGGCCCCAATCAGCCAAAGAAGAAATGGTGTGACCTGCAGCACAGACTTGCTTGAGCATTTCAGCAACACAGCTCAAGTTTGCAGAGTGTACACCTCCAAGGGAAAACATGCCACCACCCAAAAATTAAACTTGTTCAATAGCTTCTGAAATGAAATCAATCTGGGATGACCCCAAATGCCATTTTTCAGCTTGCTCAAGCTGTAGCTCAGGCCTTTGCTGAACAATTCTCTCCACCACCTGCCTTTTACTTCCCAACTGCTCCCTCTTTTCCCCCAGTGAGTTCCCAGCCCGTGGCAGTCTCCATCACACTGTTGCCTTCCTTGATGTGCCTCACCATGAGGAAGGCTGAGCCCCCAGCTTAGGGACTCATCCTGACACTGGCTGAGGAGCAGCAATGTCTCAGAGGTCTGGTTGGATTTTAGTGGCATTCAGAGCTCTTCTCCAGCCCTCAGCTCTCCGCACTGCTGAGCTCCCACTCCCTTTTCCTTGTCCTTTCAGCAGGATGAGCTCTGTGAATCCCCTTGGGCCTCCCCAGTCTTCCCAGCCCATGCACCCACCTCAGTTGGGCTGAAGCTGCAGCTTCTCTGTCTCCTCTGGCACACCAGTCCAGTCCCCTTGTGCGGGGAGCCCCAGCCCCAGAGCGCAGCACCCAACAGTGCCGTCCGGGCTGGAGCAGCTGCCCTGCAGCCCTGGCTTGGCTCTTGGTGGCAAGGGAATGCTCCCTGTTTGCAGCTGTCCCTGCAGGATGGCCCCAGGGCAGAGCCCAGCTCCCACTGCAGCCCTGAAGCTTGGGGCAGACAGTGGTCCCAGAGCTGAGGTTCATGGGGAGCACCCGCAGCTGTGCCTGGCACTCTGTTGCCGTGTGTCACAGTGCAGGCTGCCTTGTACTGGCTGAATGGACCAGCCCCTGCTTTGACTGACAGGGGCCTCGCCCATCACATCTCTCCCAAGGCTGCAGGCATTTCACAGGCCAGAATCTGAAGGGGCACAGAGATCAGACCAGTGAAATTATCCAGACTGGCTTTTTCAAAGGCCCCTTAGAAGGAAGGGCTTGAGCACAAACGCTCGCTGTTTGCCCCATGAACATCGGGCTGAGTGGTCTCTTTGGCTCCAACCCACTTTCCTCCTCGAGCCAACGTTACCCACTGCCTCCCACATCTCCCCCGTGCCTTCCCACTGCCTTGTTCTGTCAGGGCTTTCGCAGCCCCTCATCCCTTGGTGGCCCCATCCCCTCAGGGTCTCCCTCAGCCCGGCCAACCTGCCCGGCAGCAGCGCCGCAGCCCCACAGGAGCTCCCGAGGAGCCCCATCCAGAGGCACCTCGGAGCCCTCAGCAATGCAGCCAGCAACACACGGGCAGGAGGACACAGATGGCGGTTCCTGCCTGGGACAGGGCTTGTGGCCGTCTCCAGGCACCGGTCTCACAGGGATCCCTGGAACTCCGGCCCCTGCCCACCGGCTCTGCTGGCAGCACAAAGGCTGCAGCAGAACCACCAAAGGCCAAGAGGCTTCTGGCCATTTTCCCTGCAAGCCTGCATGTGCCTGGGCAGCTTGCTGAGCCCAGGCACCCTTTGCTCCCTCTTCCCCTATGCCCTGCAGAGCCTGGGCAGCAAAAGAAAGATCCTGGGAGTCTGTCTATTACAACACATCCTATATTTATATCCTACAGAAAGGCAAAAAGAACAAAAGAACAATCTCAAACAAATGAAACATTCCTGCTGGCTCAGGTGGCCCCAGCAGACAGAGCCTCTGGGATCAGCACTCTGCACAGCTCCGGCAGCGCAGCCAGCCGAGCCCCAACAGACGAGGCCGTGTCCTCCATGCCCTGCGGAGCTGATCATGCAGGCTGTCCAAGAGGGAATATCCAGCTCTCTCTACTGCCTGGAGGATGTACAACGTTTGAATTGCCAGGCTTCCAACGGCGACGCTGATGTCATTTGCCGTGCCTTCAAGGGCTGAAAGAGAGAGCAACAGAGCCATGGTCAGATCCCGGATCTGAGGGGACCCGAGGAGACCTCCCTGCCAGGGCCATCCCAGCCGGCTCCCGTCACAGCCAGCAGGGAATAAGGGACAAATGGGATCAGCACGAAGCTGCTGGCCACGAATCCCCCAGGTGGCCCTGAAATCTCCGTGTGCTCTGCCCACGCCGCCCCTCGTCCGCACAGGGAGCAGAGCCCTGCGCAGCCGGGGCACGGCTTGCAGCTCCCCCGCCAGCCCCCGCTGACAGCCCGCTGCCCTCACTCACCCTCACAGATGAGCTGGAGCTCTTCCTTCTTCCCCCTCAGCTGCCGCCCGGCCATCCCTGCCAACACAGAGCCTGTCACGGCCCAGCGGCACAGCTCCCTGCCAGCGGCGCTGCCAGCCCTGTGGCCACACGGCCTCCTGGCCCGGCAGGGCTCAGCCGGGCCCTTGCCGCACGCTGCCGCCCAAGGGCACGGCTGCGAGAGGGCGGCAGCAGCGCCCAGGCCAGCCGGGGCTCCACCCCGCCGGGCCCGGATGGCGCTGCCGGGGCAGCAGGCGGGGCTGGGGCCGAGCTGCGGCGGGGCGGGGAGGGAGCCCGGGCTCGCGGCTCACCCAGGAACCTGATGGCCGCCTCTCGCAGGGGCTCCTCTGGGCTCTCCAGGTAGGGCATGGCCTGGCGCAGGTGCTCGGCCGCTCTGCTGCTGTCGTCTGCCAGCTGGAGAGAGCGGCAGGAGGGAAGGCTTGGCGCGGGCTCAGCCCCTGGACCGGGCACTCCCTGCGCCCAGCCCCAGCCTCCCCTGCCCGCACCGCCGTGAGCTCGGGCCCACAGGAGCCTGGAGAAGAGCCCGCGCCGCCTCTGGCTGCAGCAGCGGGCAGGGGCACAGCTGCCAGCCCCGCACACTGAGCACCGCGCTCAGGGGGATTCTCCAGCCTGAGGCTGGCACTTCCAGACCATCCTTACCAGGCACTCGGTGAACTTCCACAGCTTCTTCTTCTTCACCACTTTTTCCAGATCCCTCCTCTTCAGGAACTGGGCCACACAAAGCAGCGTTTCCTGAGAAGCCTGGAGAGCAGCAGAGACGCGGAGATGGCCCCACAGCCCAGGGCGCAGGACCTGTGTCCCTGTGCCAAGGCCTGGAGGAGGCTGCAGCCCAGCAGGCGCCAGGGCAGGAGGCAGCTGAGCCGCCTCCCAGGGGGACAGCAGCAGCCCACGAGTCCTCACCTGTGCCACACGCCCATCCTCATCATGGCAGTGGAAGAAGAGTGGCAGCAGGCTCTGGCGCGCGTGTGTCTTCAGGGCCTTTTTGTCCTTTTCCAGTGGAAGAGACACCAATGTTTGGAAGAGCAGGATGGAGAGCAGCTGCACCTGGCTATTGTCCTGTATGAAAGGAAGAAAAAAAGACCTGAGCATCGGCTGCACGGGGCTCAGCTTGGCTCAGGCCTGGAAATCCACAGGGCACAAAGTGTCCGGGCAGCAGCCAGTGGCTGTGGCTGGAGGCAGCGAGCCTTACGTGGTCAAAGAGTGGCAGGAGCGCCTCAACCAGCCGCAGTGCAATGGAGCTGCCTATCAGCATGTCCTTGTCCCGGGAGATAAAGCTGAGGAGCGTGACTGTCATGCTAACTATCTCTCCATCTGCGTCGCACAGGAGCTCCACAAGACTTTCAGTCAGGCTCCCCATTTTTTCACTCTGTGCGGAACACAAGTTTGTGAAACGCCATCCTGTTACCGCAGGGCCTAGAGGCCAAAGGGCTGTTGTGGAGCACTTGGGCAGCTGAAGCAGGAGGCAGGAGAGCTGGGAGCAGCTGCCCCAGTGCCTAAAGCCCAGCAAAGCCCAAGCGACTGCATTCCCGAGCGCAGCCTCAGCCGCTGCCCCCTTCTCACCATCGAGGGATTGTCAATGAGCTTGAGAAGGGACCCGAGCGCCAGGCGACGCCTGTCCCTGCACTTGCTGTGCAGGTGCCTTGACAAGATTTGCAGGACTCTGTTAGCACTGCCTCCACTCAAGTTCAGGCACTCGAGGACCTGAAAGGCACAGGGCAGTGACAGGGGACCCGGCCGGCAGGAGCCCGGAACCGCACAGGGCTGGGCCCAGGCAGCAGCACAGGGCGCGGGCACCCGTCCCAGGCAGCTGCGGCTACGAGAGGGCAGAGAGCTGGGAGGCAGCTGAGCGAGGCAGCGCTGGCCATCAGGCTCACCTCCACAAGGAAGGCCAGGGCGGGCAGCTCCCAGCATGGCTCCAGTGTGCTGAGCAGCTGGAGCAGGTAGCGAGCGATCCGGGAGCACAAGGGGATGGAGACACGGGATATCTCCCTGGCAGGAGAAAAAGTAACCAAGACTTTGGGCCGGGGGACAAACCTCTCCCAGGACAGACTCACAGAGGTCTGGTCTTTCCCCAGCATCCTGCAAGGGGCCCTGGGCTATTTGGGAGGCAGCTCCTTGTGGGTACCCTCCTCTGCCAGCCTTTTCCAGTCTGCTTGGCTGTGCCTCGGTGACAAGGCCCTCTGGCCCACGACCACTGGGACTGTGTGGGGCACCCTGGGCACAGAGCACAAATGTCAGAGGCAGCGGGGAGAAGGGGGTCTCACCTGGCCAGCAGACCCATGGCATAGTGGTGGGTGTCAGCACACAGCAGCGTGTCCCAGCCACGCTTGCGTTCCATTGCCAGCACCACATCCTCGTGCTCCATTTGGCAGAGCAGGGACTTCAGGGTCCGCACTGCAAACCTGCGTGCAGAGCAAAGCCCAGGTAACGCTGGGAGCACTGGCTCCTGCCCAGGGATGTGGCAGGGACAGAGGAGTGGGATGGAGTACCTGTTGGGGCTGGTGGCGAGGCCGTATTGCTGCTGGCATCCCTTCCAGAAGGTATCGACCTCCTCTGGCATATCCAGAGTGCTGAAGAACACTTGGAAGAGCAGATGCACAAGTAGGTGGGGGAAATACACCGTCACCATCTGTGGGACACAGGGCACCTGGAGGATCTTCCACATCACCAGAGTTGCCTGCAAAGGACAAAGCCCCCCGAGACAGCGCTCAGTGCCGAGGTGTCCGTGTGGCAGGGCCCGAGCACGGGAGGGAGAGGCCCGGAGAGACGCAGGGGGAGCAGCGGGCCTGGTGCCCCTGAAGCTGCCCCGAGGCCAGGTTTCAGCCCAGCGCCTGAGGCAGGGAGATGCAGTGGGGCAAGGAGGATGGAGAGCTGCTGGGCAGGTGGCCTTGGGACCAGCAAAGGCCAGTTGCAGAAACTCACAGCCAGGACAAAGACACCCGTTTTGTCCCCATCAGAGGTGAACGTGCTGTGCTCTGGCCAACTCCCCAGCACATCGAGGAGCATCAGCTGCACTGGCTCGGCAGTCCTGGGCGAGCACATGATGCTCTTCCACATGGTGAAAGCAGCTCTGCGGGGTTAGAGCTCTGTCTCAGGGGGGTCTGGGACACAGCACCGTGGCCTGGGCAGCAGCGGGGACCTGAGCTGGCTGCCGGCTCTGCCTCTGCCCACTGCCCCTCGCCAGCAGCACCCAGGCAGCCCAGGCCTGTGGGGACAGGCCCCTGAGGGGCAGCGAGGGAGCATGGCAGCAGGCTCGGGGGCTGAGGTGCCAGGGCTGGCAAAGGGAGCAGCCAGAGGGCCCTGGGGACTCTCTGTTGGTCAGACACCTGGCACAGGCTGTACAGGCTGATGGGCTGGGGAGCCCTGAGCCCTCTGGGCAGGTGGCCCCATACCTGTCACAGGATGGGGCCACACACAGGAGTGTCATTACTACATCAGCAGGCTGTTCTTCGGTGAGATCCAGCAGGGCCCTGTTCAACCTCTGCTCAGCAAACTGATTGTCCATGAGCCACTGGTGGATGTACCTCACCATGGCGGGCACCTGGAGAAGGCACGGGGAGACTTGGAAAGCTGCCAGAGGGAGGAATGTCCCCAGCTTCCCCAGAGAAGTGCTTCCCTTCCCACCACACTGCCATGGCCTCAAAGGCTTCCAGTGACCAGCGGGAGTGGCTTGGGAGGCCAAGCAATTCCTGGGAGGATCAAACCCTCAAACCACAGGCCGCTTATTTGCTTTGGATTGCAAAACCCGCCCTCTACGAGCATATCCAGCAGGGCAGCACAGGTCTTGGTTTTGAAGGTGTGTGAATATGCTCTGAGCCCTGTGCCCATGGTGCTGGTCTCTTCCTCCTGAATCCTCTTGATGAATTTGCAAAGCAGGTGTAGGAGAAGGGCAGGAAGCCAGGGATGTTCCACGGAATGCTCCAAGCGCGGTGCTCGGCTGAGCGGTGACAGCAGGCCCAGCCCAGGTGGGGATGGCTGCAGGTACCTCCACTGTTCTGCGGAAGAGGCCACGGGCGGGGTCCTGCTCTTGTGTGCGGTCCACGGCTGCATCTGGCAAAGAGCGAGCGCAGCCAGAGCTGAGGGGCTGCGGGAGAGGCCGGAGAACACAGCCCAGCCCTGAGCTCCCCAGGCAGGGACAGCCCCGGGATGCCCCAGGGGATGGAGCACGGCCGCTGCGGGGTGTCTGCCCGGCCCCTCTTCCGTCCTGTCCGTGGGCATGTCCCCAGGGGATGGGATGGGATGGGATGGGATGGGATGGGATGGGATGGGATGGGATGGGATGGGATGGGATGGGATGGGATGGGATGGAATGGGATGGGATGCCATGGGATGCCATGGGATGCCATGGGATGCCATGGGATGGGATGCCATGGGATGCCATGGGATGGAATGGGATGCCATGGGATGCCATGGGATGGGATGCAATGGTGCCAAGCTGGCTGCAGGCACCAACCCTAAGCCCAGCTCTGCCACTCACCCTCCTGTAGAGTCTTGAACCGCACCACCTCTTTGATCTCCTCTACTGGGGCAGCTCCAGGGCCTTCTTCCTCCTCCTGCACCCAGGCCAGCTTGGGCCCTCTCAGGGATCTCTGCTCCATGGCAGTGACTGGATTTGAGGCTACTTGCAGGAGAGATGCCTCGGAAAAGCTCCGAGTCAGCGAGTCCTGCAGTCGTGCCTGGAAGGCACCTTCAAGAGAGAAGCCTCAGGAAGGCTACAGGACAGCAAGTCCTGCACTCTGGTCTTGAGGGCTCCTGCCACAAGGACAGGAGACTCCTGTCAAGGATTGTGGTCAGGCCTCGAGGGCACCGGTGGCAGGGATGGGAGATGCCTCCGGGGCACCAAGTCCCACGGTCTGCCCTCAAGGGCACCTGCAGAAGAGAAGCCTCGGGAAGGCCACAGGTCAGCAAGTCCTGTGGTCTGGCCTCGAGGTCAGCTGCAGGAATAACGCCTGGGAAAAGCTCCGGGTCAGACACGAACGAGTGCGCTGTGCGGGGGCTCCTCACGGCACCGCTCTGTCCCGTCCTGTCCCGTCGCGTGCTCCAAGCACTCTGGCGTGGTCTTGTCACCGCCAGCTCCTATGTCACCCCGTGTCACAAAGGGCCCTTGGACACGCTGTCCTGTTCCATGACACGGTGACCACGCAGCACCGTGTCACAAAGGGCCCCTGCACACACTGCCCCCTGCCCTGGGGCCGCCCCTGACCCACCCAAAGTGGCCCAGGTTGGAAGGAATTCCTCACCCCAAGTGTCTAAGACAGCCCGACAGGGTCTTTAGGAATGGCTGAAACCATCAGCAAATAGAAAAGGAGGAATCCCCAAATTTCTCCCCAAAATTCCTGATTTCCCTCCCCCAAATCCCGAATTTTCCCCCCAAAATTCCCTAATTTTCCCCCAGATCCCCTCAGGAACCTTCATCCCTCCCCCCTCCTCCTCCTCCTCATCTTCCTCCCCGTTCCCACTTTTCCTTCCTCACCTTCCTCCTCCTCTTCCCGAGCCTTCCTCCCCTCCCGGCTCCATCCTCTTCCTCCCGGCTCTGCATCCCCATGCCTTCCTCTTCATCTTCCTCCTCCTCTTCCCGAGCCTTCCTCCCTTCCCGCATCCTCCTCCTCCTCATGCTGCTCCTCCTCTTCCTCCCCCCCGGGGTCTCCTTCAACTTCCTCCTCCTTCTCTTCTTCATCCCCTCGCTTTCTTCATCTTCCTCTTCCTCCTCTCCATCCTCCTCCTTCTCCTCCTCCTCCCGGGCCTTCCTCCCGCTCCTTCTCCTCTCCCCGGTCCCTCCTCCCGGGCCTCCTCCCGTTTCTCCTCCTCCTCCTCCTCCCGCTCTTCCTCCCTTCCCGCTGCCGCATCTTCCTCCTCCTCTTCCTCCTCCTTCTCCTCCCCCCAGATCTTCATCCCCTCCATCCTCCTCCTCCTGCTCCTTCATCCCCCCCTTCTCCTCCCCTCCATCCTCATCCTCCTCCTCCTCCCGAGCCTTCATCTCTTCATCCCCTCCATCCTCATCCTCCTCCTCCTCCATCCTGGTCCTTCATCCCCCCCCCCCCTTTCCTCCTCCTCTTCTCGAGCCTTTATCCCTTCATCCTCTCCATCCTCTTCCTTCTGCTCCTTCATCCTCCTCCTCCTCCTCTTCCTCTTCCCGGTCCTTCCCCCTCCTCCTCCTGAGCCTTCATCCCTTCATCCTCTCCATCCTCTTCCTCCCCCCGTTCCCCCCCGTCCTCCTCCTTCTCCTCCTCCTCCCGAGCCTTCATCCTCCCCCCCATTCCCATCCTCCTCCTCCTCATCCTCCCCCTCCTCCAGGGCCTTCATCCCCCCGCCCTTTTCCCTCCTCCTCCTCCTCCTCCTCCCCCTCTTTTCTTTCTCCTCATCCTCCTCCGCCTCTGGGGCCTTCATTCCTTCATCCTCTCCATCCTCCTCTTCCTCCCCCCCCCCCCTTTTCTTCTGCCTCCTCCTCCTCCTCCCCCCAGGCCTCAGAGCCCCCAGGGCTGCCGACGCAGCTGTGCTGGGAAGGGCACGGGGCCTTCCACAGAAGCTGGCACGGCCTCCTTGGGACACGTCCCGGCTGGTGGCCATCCTAAACCCGCGGGTGTGACACAGACAAGGAACGTGTGGGCCAGGGCACCAATGCTGCTCGGAGCCCTGGGGCCCGGGGAGCGCTGACATCAGCAGGTGTGGCAGAGTCCCTGCCCAAGCAGACCTGCCACCCCCCGGGCCCTGGCAGCTCTGGTGCCCTTCTCCTGCCCCAGAGACCTGTGCCCGTGGGGGGCTTCTGTGCCAGAGGGAGCCAAAGCCCACGTGCATTGGGGGCTGCGCTCCTGCCTGCAGGGGCTCTTGGCAGGAACACCTGGAACAACTGCTGGCAACACTTGGTCTCTGTCAGAAGCTCTTACTCCATGCTGAAATTATTTTCTCATTGAAGTTACTGCCTTCACCACAAAAACACATTAGTGGTCAAGGCACGGAAGAATCTGGCAAGTAAGAATCCTCAGTTCAGGAAAGCTTGACTTCCCATTGCTCAACTCAAGTAGTTCCAAAAATTTGCAAACTTCCCAAATTAATTGGGATGGCCTGAGGAGGTGAAGATTTGGAAGTAATTAGCACAGACATACCGAAGTATTTAGCAGCAGTTAGCCTAAGAAAAACCTGGCAGGCCTAACTTGACCTGAGAGTGACTTGACAAAAAGCTTTAGCCATAGTCTAGCAGAAGAACTAAGGGCAAGTGTGGAATCAGCCCTGTGCAGGGAAGCCATGAGGAAGACTTTGTGCTGCTTTGGGGCATGGAGACGGCTCCTGGCCAGGGCCTGGACATCAGCTTCAAGTACAGCAATCTAACACAATGTGTTTGCCTATCGAATCACCTCAGCAGTGTAAAGATGGATGGTATGTTTGATAAAATTCCTACATCAACCCCCTGAAATTTATAGGTGGTGGAGAAACATTTCGGTGGGTGCAGACTCCTGCCCTCCTGCCAGGTCAGTAAAAGGGCTTTTGGCAGACAGTGCATTTGTCTGCCGATTTCTTTGAATAAGGGAGACCCCTCAGGACTGCTGTATCCTGAGGGAACACCGTTGGCCTTGACCTGTAGGCACCTGCACCAGCTTAAAATCAGCTGCCTCAGCTTCCAGGACCTCTCTTGGCCAGCATCCTGACGTGGATGCAGGACTGCTGCGAGGCACTGCTGGGACCCAGCGGGACGGGACCGGCTGTCTCGTGTCCACGTAGCACCCCCTGACACAGCCAGGGTCATCCCGAAACCAGAGAAACGCTCATGTGTCAGCACAGGGGAGCAAGGAGCACTGGGCTCCTCTCAGGGTATCTCAGCTGGGCTCACTCCACAACACAGCCCCATTTTAAGGCCTGCTGATGCCCAGCTGCCAGAAATGCCTACCTTGCTCTCTCCAAGATGCACAGGGAGAGCCAATGAGCAGGACGCCTTGGGAGGCAAACCTTCCCTGCCTTTTCTGAGGCCAGGGACACACCAAGATCAAACAAGACTCTCCATGCTGCGTGGTCCACACAGCCCAGCTCTGTGCTGGCCCTGGGCCACAGCAGCATCCCCCAAGCAAGAGGCAAATGCATATTGCCAAGAGTTGAAACCCAGCAGACAGGGAAGATGTGAAAAGTGTGTGCATAAAGGCCTTTTAATTCACAGCTCTCAAAGAGACCTTTGGGGCTCATGGCTGGACAGAGGCGCTCCTGCTCACACCTCTGTCCAAAGGGGGGAACACACCCTGCTGCAGGTGCTTGGGTTGGTCTCCATAGGTCCAGGCGGATGCCAAACCTGCTCTTCACAGCCTTCTCCCTTGCCCTGCCCCTCTGCCAAGTGCAACGAGCCTCAAAGACTGAAAGGACCACAGAGAGACAAAGGGGGACACTTGCACCTGCCTTCCTGGGAAGCACTTCCCTTGAGAAACAAGCCCCTTTACTCCAAAGGCATTTCCCCAAACGTGTAGCTTTCCTGGGGAACACCAACACACTCTTAAGAAAAGCTGGCAAGGCTGAGTGACTTCAGGTCCTTTCAGGACAGGCAGTCCAGCTGTAGCTCCTATTCCCCCAAGTGTGTTTCCAGGTGGAGGTTCAGAGGTGCAGCCCCAGGCCCTCTACAAACACAAGCTGCCCGCTGCCTCTTCACCTGCCTCAACTCCTGCCTGGGGTCACGGCAGCAAAACCAGGCTGTTCCAGCCTGAGCCCAGAGCCCTGTTCCCGCAGGATGCTCTTGCCAGTACCTTCCTGCAAAGAAATATCATCTAGGATATCATGCCCTGGTGCCACGAGAAATTCCTCCACCCATTCCCCTTTTTCTTTCTGGACAACCCAGGCTCTATTTGTAATAGATTCTAAAGTTTTCTTTACACAAAAAAATACTGCCAAAGATAATAAGCACAGCAAAAGTGACAAGAAGGATTCTAATTCCTTCCATCAAGAAGGTTTTCAGCCATCCACTAATTCCACATTCCTTGAGCTATTTGTCAGAAGGATTTTCAACAATAGTAAGCTTTTTCATATTCTCTTGAAGTAGGGAAAGTCTCTTGTGAATGGAAGCAGAGTGATCAGAAAGATTCATGCAACACATTCCTTCAAAATCCTCACAGCTATGTCCTTGAGCCAGTAACAAGAAATCAGTTGCGGCACGATTCTGTAATCCAGCGTGTCATCTACTGCCAACGTCAGTGGTGAGCTCACTTAATATTTTGGAGGTGATATTACTTTGTTTCCCTGTCCAATAAGCCAGTCGTCGCATTAGTTCCAAAGCTCAGGCGGAAGCAACTCCTGGTGCAAAAATTGATGCTGAAATGACAGATGATCGTCCCCACAATTGAACATCATCTCTACAGTCAGGTCCTAATTCTAATTGGTGTACGCTACGCTTAACACGTTGAGACTTGTGACTTATGTTGAGTACCTGTTGGATGCTGGGGGCAAATGATGTTAATTTGCCAAAGTAACACGGTCCTCCTGCTGCTTTAGCAGGTCTGGCAGGCCAGGCACGATCCCCACAAATGAGGAATACTCCTGGAGGTTACATCTGTGCCGTGGCCCTAAACCATGGAACAGGCCAAATCCAATTGTCACAAACAGCAGGAATGTTGTTGTTGTTCCAAGGGGATCCAGGGGCAATGCAAGTACTATTACTTCTTGGTTTGAATGCCTGAAGGTTTTCGGAGCTAATGTCCTTTCTCTGAAATCCAAAAACTAGACAGTAATTTCCTGGAGCAGACCCTGACATGTCAAGCTCCTGAGGTTCTTTTTATACCTGTAACATTCAGTCCTTTTTGCAATTAAGAATGCTCGGGACCCTAGGGGGGTTGGTGGAAATGTTGAGTTGTTTGCAGCAATTAATTGGAACGCCTTTTGTTTCATTTAATTGTTGTGGATATTCTCAGTTCAGTCAGAGAGAAAAAGAGAGATTTCTACCAGCCTGGGCCTGGGAGAGAGTTGGAAAAGAATGTAAAGAATTCACTATGTCTCTTGTTGTTCATATTGTTTATAGATATATTCTGCCACCGTGCATCATTCAGAGCGCACCAATGGTGTGAGATGATTTTACTTTAAGTCCAATGAAATTTGTCTGCACAATGTTCTCTCTAAAGAGAGTGGTGCATTTGAAATAAATCAGTTTTCCTTCTCACTTCTGAACTGGAGTTCTTTGTTCCTGTCCTGCCACAACAACAACAACAGGCGGTAGTACAAAACTCATCTGCTGCTTGTTCAGGCTTGGGATATACTTTACTTTTTGTCCAAGGCCTGAATTCTGTGAGATTGTTCAAAGGAACTCCGATGAAGCAAGTACAAAAGGGATCAGAGGGGGTAGCTAGTGATAAATAGAATGATTTTTGCCCTGTCTGATTGGCCCAGGTAACCCACATATTTGTTCATGGTTGGATGTTAATCCATGCTGTCTTCTCCAAGGACAGTTTTGTCAGTCCTAACAGCCCTATAATCAAATGAAACAAGAATTTTGTAATTCTTGTTCCTAGCTGGTAAAATGAACACCACAGGCCAAGAACTTGCGTTCTTTTTGTGGCTAAGACAACAGTGTAAGCCTTGGTTAAAAGATGCCAAAAGAAAGCTTTGTATAGGCCTTCAATATTTTCTGGTATCCATGTTTCTGGAAAAGGCTGATCTGGCTCAAGGTTCAGAAATGCTCTACCAGGTTCTTCAAAGGTAATACTAACAATGACATCTCAGCAGTCTAAGCACAAAGCATGATCAGTTTGCAAGTGGTTCCACTGTATAACAAAATTCTTTCCACAACTACTGCAATGTAACACTATGTCAGCTTGCTTTCCACAATTCTCACAAGCAGAATTTTTATAGCACTTCCTTAACACAACATTACAAGCTAGCAGACCAAATGATTGTCCTGCTATGACTTTTGACACGACGTCTTCTCTGGAAGGTGGGATTGGTCCGAGTTCTTTGTGGAGTCTCTTGAAGATTGGGAAGAAGTAGAGTTGATATCAATATTCCCTTCATTCTTCTGAGGTTGACATGCAGGGCAGACAAATCTGCTAGGGACCCACAAAGGTTCTTTACCTGTGGAAATACAGAAATATCCTTGACCAATAAAGAACACTGGACTGGGTCCTTCCCAGTTGCCCATAGTCACATGTTTTTATAATGAACTTGCATCCCAGGAATGGTTTGATTTTGACTGTTTTGAATAGCCTGATGATGTATAACAACAGGAGGCCCCTCTCTTCCTTCTGTTAGAGACAAGTAATTCCATGTAAAAATTACTTTATTTAACCGTTTACTTGCATCAATCTCAGTTGTCTTTTGTTTCCTCAAGTATTCTTTTATTGTGCGATTTGCTCTCTCGACTATGGCCTGTCCTGTAGGGGAGTGTGGAATTCCCCTGACATGTTTCACCCCCCATGTTATCATAAATCTAGCAACCCATAAACTACTGCAAGCAGGGCCATTATCTGTTTTGATGTCTGCAGGCACTCCCATAACTGCAAAACAGGCTGTTAAATGTCTTTCAACATGAACTGCCTTTTCTCCAGCCTGGGCAGTGGCCCAAATGAAGTGAGAGTATGCATCAATTGTTACATGGACACATCTAGACTTTCTAAATTCAGGAACGTGTGCTACATCCATTTCCCAAATTTGGAATGCTTTTAAACCTTTTGGGTTTAAACCCTATACCAGGCCCATGACGACTACACTGAGGACAGGAACGAACAATTCCTTTTGCATCTGCCAAAGGGATTCTGTACTGTCGATGCAATGATTATGCATTTGGATGAAACATTTTGTGAAAAATGCCAATCACTTGTTTTTAGAATTTTTAAAAGTTTAATAATAATAAAATCGTTATAGAAATAGCAATGCAATTAGAGCAATAAAAATTTAGAGTAAGGACAATTACAAGACAATTAAAAGCAAAGATTTACAGACATCCGGATGTTCTTGGGCACTAAGCTGCCAAAAACATGCCTTGCGAACAAAGGAATAACCCTTAAAAGCAACAGCCTGTTGCATATTCATCTATCTCATATATGATGCATAGATTCCTTGCAAATTAAGAACTTTTCTGGTTTTTTCAACTTCTTCCCCTTAATCCTGGTGCTTCCATAAAGATGGAGAGAAGGTGGAAGAATATTTGTCTTTCCCGATAAGGAGGCCATAACTCTTTGTGTCCTGTCACTGTTATCTCTCTGCGTAGAGTTTCTTGAATATCTTATCCCTTTCTTGAGCTAGTAAAAAATCTTACATTGCAGAGTTTCTATGTTAACATTTTGTTATAACCTAAAACTATATTTAACACACCACTCAAGAGAATTAATACAGCATAACTTTCTAATATTACACATATCATATTCATTTTAATATTTGTGAAAAGCCACTCATAAAAGATGCATTTTTCACAATTTCATGGCTGTTTCGGGCTTCTTCCAATTTGTTTCTTGGAGGTGTTATTGCAAAACAACTGACTGCTTCATCTGCTCGTGCATTGCTTTTGCCTAATCTAATGTTCCACTGATGGCTTCTGATATGCATCATGCAGAATTCTTGCTCTCTTTGCTGAAGCGTGGTATGTAACTGTACAAACAGTTCACCAGGCTGCTGATTTTTTGTTTCTCATAGCAAAGCATCTTCAATGCGCTGCACTACGCCGACTACACACAATGACTCTGATGCTATGTTTACCGGCGTATCTTTCCAGTTTCCAAAGCCCAGCACACGGCTTTCGGTTCTAAGGTTTGGAGGCTGTCTCTCTGTTGCCCAAGGATGATGTGCTTCTGCCAGTGATTTTCTGATTGCCGCACACATGCAGCCTTCTTCATTTTTCGCCCTGCATCTGTAAACACCGTTGGCCCTTTAACTGGCCTTTCAGAACAGAGTGGCGTTTTGACACGTATCGTTCAAGCATCAGCTCCATCTAGTTCAATGATTCTGTCCCTCCTTTTTCTTACCAAAGCTGCTAATGCTTCTGACCGATACGAAATACGATGCCATAGTTGCATTGGCAAAAACACCCACTCAAGAATGATGGCCGTGTCCTCCCCCTTTTTCTTTTGCCATTGTAGGGTAATGGCAAGGGGAGAAGTGGTGGCGTTGCAGATCAGAAGAGATAATGGCTGATCTGGCAATCGGCGATTACTCCATCCTGTTTGAATCTTACGAGCTACTGCATCCAGGGCAGCCTGTTGTTCTGGTGAACGGGTGCGGGGTCTTTGTGCCTCGGTGCCATGCAGCCAAGACTGGAAGGGGAGGAGGTCATCATTGGTGATGCCAACTAGATTACAAACCCATTGTACATCTCCCAAAAGCCTTTGAGCATCATGCAGGGTACCGATCTGTGCAGTGATGGTTACCTTTTGTGGCCTGATCTGAGCGTCCGAGATGAGCCAACCCAGGTATTTCCATGGTACAGAACGCTGGACCTTTTCAGGGGTGACAGCCAGTCCACAGGAGTGCAAATGGTTGATGATCCACTCGAATTCACTATCTGTTAAAGCAGATTTGGCAGCAAACAAAATATCATCCATGTGGTGATAAATGAGCATGTGAGACCATCGCTTTCACACAGGCTGAAGTGCCCAATCCAAAAAGATTTGACACATACTTGGACTCTTTCTGGACCCCTGGGGTAAAACTACACATTGATAGTGTTTGGCAGGGGCTGCACGGTTGACAGATGGCAGAGTAAATGCAAACCTCTGTGTATCATCAGGGTGTAAAGGAATTGTGAAAAAACAGTCCTTTAAGTCTATTAGTATTTGCCAAGTTTGTGGGATCATTGTAGGAGCAGGAAGGCCACTTTGCAGTGCACCCATACCTAACATTTGATCATTAACTTTTCGTAAATCATGCAAAAGTCGCCACTTGCCAGATTTTTTCAGGATGACAAATATAGGAGTGTTCCACGGGCTTGTGGAAGGTTGAATGTGACCTGCGTTTAGCTGTTCCTGCACTAACTCTTCTGCAATGCGCAGCCTTTCTGAGGTCTTCGGCCACTGGTCTACCCACACTGGCTTTTCAGTTAACCATGTAATTTTTAGAATGGGCGGCTGCCGCCCAGTGGCCGTGGCACAAAATGCTGATCTGTTGTCAGCACCAGTCCCGGTTGTGACAAAACATCCCTTCCAATCAATCCTGGTAAAGTGTGTGGAAGCTGCATTACAATTACAATTAATTACAATTGTTTGGCTGTCTTCAAACTGCAAAGTAATTAAGTCTTTACTTTGTTTTGGTGCTTTTGCTCCTCCCACCCCCACTGCTTGGGCAACTGGAGATTGTAATTCCCATGTCAGAGGCCACATATGTTGATTAATGATGGTGACATCTGCCCCAGAGTCTAGTAATGGTTCTAAACTAATTTGTTGACTGCCCTTTTTCAGTTGAATTTCCGGATATGGTCTTTGATTAAGGTCCAATGTGAAAAACACATCATATCCAGAGGATCCAAAACCTTTATTTCCTCTTACTTTAGCTACTTGGCCTTGTTTTCTGAGTTTTTCATAATATTCTCGATGTGTAAGAAAGTTGTCATAAGGAAGTATTTGTGCAATCTTGCTGCCTTTAGGAATTGTTACAGTTGGTTGTAAAGCAGAGGCCATGTTTGTACTTGCCCTATGAAATCTGCATCTATTACATCGGGTAATGCAATTACTCCTTGTTTGCTTGTTGACGACCTGCCAAGTAAAAGCCCTCCGGCTGGAGACTCAGCCCTGAGCACAGGGCCTTTTACTTCAGCTGGAATCAATGTTACCTCTTTGTTGCTCAGGGTTACCTCTACTGTGGTTGCCACGTCCACTCCGAGACTCCCTCGGGTGGCTGGGACGCGCTGGTATAGGAAACCGTATTTTTCATCTGTGTTGAAGGGGTGTGTTGGGTTGAAGGGGTGTGTACTTGTGTCTTTGTGCGGAGACAGGTCGCGCTGCTCTGCATGTTTCTTGACGGTTTGTGAGCACAGGCAGCGGTGGCATGAGTGTCAGAGTTACACACATGACACCAAACAGTTTTGGAACAGCTTCGCCGCATATGCCCAAATTCACCACATGGGAAGCAGGTAGCAGTTTTCATCTTTCTGTTATTTTGACCTTTTATTTTAGCTTCCTTGCCTCTATTTCCAGACAGAGCAGCTGCTATTACATGACCTTGTTCCTTTAATGTTTCTTTCATCGCTGCCGTGAAGGCGGCTGTCTGATTATTCTGTTCTGCCCGAGTGGCTCTCATAAGCATTTTGTCAACGGGGCTCCCTTGGGGTAATGTTGCCAGGATTGCTCTCATTCTGGGATTTGCTCCTTCAAAAGCGAGAGTGCGGAACATATGTTCCTGGAGTTCAGGAGGCAAATCTGCATTATCTTTCATTGCTGCTGACAGACGGTCTAGGAATAGTCCACAGGGCTCTGTTCTTCCTTGGCGGACAGCGGTCTAAGGTGCAGGATTTTCCTATCAGGTATAGACAAAAGAGCTCAGTGGGCTCAAGTCTGGGCAATTTGGTGCATTTGAATAGGATATGGTAGCTGAACCTGTGTGTTAGAATAGGGTCCTTGCCCAGTTAGCATGTCTGCCTGTATACCATACAGAGGGTCTCCTACTATTAAATGTTTATTTGCTTCTTCAACTGCTCATCTTTTCCATTCTCTTTCAAACAACAAATACTGAGACAGAGTGAGGAGAAGGGAAGCAACTCTTGCACAGTCAGCAGGGGCAAGGACATCTGCTGTAGAAATAAACGGAATAATTTGTCGGGTAGCTTCTGATCGAATACCATGGGTAGGAACTGCTTGTTTTGCTGGTTGCAATATTTTCCAATCATGAGATTCCCAATTTGCTTAATTATTACTGACTATTACAGGGCAAGCAAGAGAACTGTCAGCCTGCCATTCACCTTCTATGATAGCATCTGGAATCACACCCAACCATCGCTGTTGAATTGGATCTTTTTCCGGCCTTGGTGCCTGTGGGGGTATTGCAAGGCATCCGGGCATGGGTGGAGCAGTCGGCTCCTCAGGGGGTGTCACAGGGACTGGGAGGGAAAGGGGTGTCGGAATAGTCTTTAGCACTGACACAGTCTCTGTTCGTTTTTCCAATTGTTCCTGCCGTATGGATAATTCTGCTAATTCCTTTAACACTTCTTGAATTGAGTCATTAGAATCCGATTTTTTAGCTTTGTACTTAGATTCAGAGTGCTTTGACCTTCTAACTCTATCTTTTTCCTCTCCCTCGGACTCAGCCGACAGCATAGATTCGTCTGATGCTATGTCAGGCAAAGGAGGGCACAGGGAAGGGCAGCATTCTTTTCTTTTCCTTTCTACCCGCAAGCTGAAGCTGCCTTTTTCGGCCTTGCATCACCCACCGCCTCAGGAATTTCTTCTATTTCTGCTGCTTCAGGCACTGCTTCCATATCTATGGCTTCTCTTGAAGGGGGATCAGTTACTTTTTCTAATTTTTGACCATCTGCAGCAGACTCTGATGGGGCAACCTCCTCTTTTTGTGATGGATTATTTAGCAACTCTTGCAAATTAGAGCAAACAGGGGCAGAGATTCCTTTCATGGGGACCTTTCCAACTCCAAAAATGTTAGCGAGACGTGATGGCTTGGAAGGAACTTGTTGCTTTGCTCCACTCACATCGCCTCCCAAATCCTCAATGGCTGCGGCAGCTACCTTTTTCTCAGCTTTCACAGTCTCTGAAGTATTGGTGATAGATTTCCAAGTAACTCCTAACTCCCTTGCTTCTTTTCCATTTTTTCCACCTTCTATCCTGATGTCCTGGAGGTAGTTTCCTACCTCTTGCCACTCAGATTCACTAAAGAGCAGGGCAGGTTCAGAAAGCTTTCCTGTTTTTACGTGCCCATTTTATTAGGGCTATTACTTCTTCTTTGGTGTCCTCACCTCTCTTTGAGAGGATAGTTGTCAGTAATTTAACTGCCGCGTCTAATTCCATCCTGGTCTTACCTTGGCCAGGGCTTGATCGGCCGCTCAAGCTCCGGACTCTGCTCTTGCGTTTGCCTACCAGGCCTCTCCTGCCTCCAGCTCTCCGGCTCCCAAATCAGGTGCTTACCTGATGCTTGGGAGCCTCCCGCATGTAAGTGATCCGCATTTAAGCAAAGGAGTCCCTGTTCATGGTGCCAGTATGAAGGGGGTCCCACGGAGAGCCGGCCGGAGTAATGACATTCAAACCACTATGGCTACATGTCCTCCTCCTTTATGGTCTAACTTATCCATATTTTATTCCTTATTGCCTTACATCATACAATAGCTAATTAACATTCATTGGTTAAGATCATATGATTACATCTACAAGTCACTTATTGCTTGGCTGTTATACTACAAGCGTCTGATCAGGTTATAGTACGTGACAGTTTTCAGCATCCAGCATAGACTATTGTATTCATACAAAGCTTATTGTCTTTCCAAGGATGTCCTAAATTCTTCTCAAGTAACTAAAGTATCTCCGTAATCTGCAGGCCAGGGTTGTCCAGTTCCTGCAGAGAAATGCCATCAAGGATATCATGCCCTTGTTCCATGAGAAATTCCTCTACATTTCTCGAATGTCACACAGCTGGTCTCTAATGTCACAGCCTGTTCTGTGATGTCATAGCCTGCTCTGTGATGTCAGACCTCTGCCCTGTGATGTCACAGCTGACTCTGTGATGTCACAGAGACAGCCTATGATACCATAGTTGCGCGATGACCTCACATAACCCACTCTGTGGTGTCATATCCCACTCTGTGACCTCATGTTCCCAGATGATAAATTGTCTCCACCTGCTGAGCACACACAATGCTCGTTCTGCAAAACCCCGGGCCTATGGAAACCACACAATGCCCATTGTGTGAGAAGGGGAACTGAAATTCACCAGCCTCAGTGTCCTGCCAGCTCAGCCAGGCTGATGGGAACATTGGGGTCCACAACCACCAGGGACCACCAGAGACCCCCCAGGACAGAAAAATGAATGCAAAAAATGGGAGGGGAAATGTGTTCATGATTTTGGGGAAATGATTATCATCTGTGTGTTTAGTCCCAGACAATCAATGAATATGTATGCAAAATACAGAATATGAACAGAAACTTTCCTGCACTCAGCATGCTTGGCTTTGGGAGGAGCTCTCCCCCATGCATCCGGCTGAATAAAGAATGCTGCTTCCTAATGCTACATTGGGGTTAAGGAGTTTTCTGTTTTACCGAATTTTTGGTAAGTCCCACTCCCAAGGAAAGCTCTGCCTCCTGCTGTTCACAAACAGAGAAGGGCTGGTGGCAAATGTGGTGCTCAGAGGCTGCCTGGGACACAGTGACCATGAAATAATCAAGTTTTCAATGTTCTGTGAAAGAAGGAGGGGCATCAACCAAACTTCTACACAGTAATTACGGAGGGCAGACCTGGGCTTATTCAGGATGCAGATTTGGAGAGTAGCGAATCAAGTACTGATTCTTTCAGGGAAACAGCCCTTAAAAACAAAGAGGTCCAGGAAGGAAGGACACATCTCAAGAAAGAAATCCTAAGGGGAAAGGAGCAGCCTGTCCCTCTGTGCCAAAGTTGAGCCAGCGAGGAAAAATAACTGTTCTCTCTGAGCATGGAGCTTTTGTGGGAGCTCAGGAAAAAAGAGGGTGCATCAACTTTGGAGAGAAGATCAGGCATGTCAGGAAATCTTTCAGGATGTTGTTAGGTCGTGCAGAAAGTAGAGTGGTGAAAGGTCAATTAGAGCTTAACCTGGCCACTTCTGTGAAAAAGAATAACAAGTGTTTTAAAAATAAACTAATAGCAAAAGGAGGGATAAGTAGAACTTCTACTCTTTATTGGATGCAGTGGGGAATAAAGTAACTAAAGGAAAAGCTGAGCTGCTTAACGCCTTCTTTGCCCCAGTTTTCAACATTAGGACAGGCCATGCTCAGGACAAGTGTTCTCCTGAGCTGGTGGATGGGGACAGGGAGCAGAACAGCTCCCTGGAATCCAGGAGGGAGCAGCTGGGGACCTGCTGAGCCACTCAGATGCTCCCAGTTGTCTCTGGCACCAGATGGGATCCATCCTAGGGGGATGAGGGAGCTGGTGGATGAGCTCCCCAAGCTGCTCTCCATCATTTCTCATCAGTCCTGGCTCACCAGGGAGGCCCCAGAGGACTGGAGGTGCCAGTGTGAGCCCATCCCCAAGAAGGGCTGGAAGGAGGATCTGGGGAACTGCAGGCCTGTCAGCCTGACCTCAGTGCCCGGCAAGGCTCTGGAACAGATCACCCTGAGTGCCATCACAGGGCACCCGCAGGATGGCCGAGGGATCAGAGCCAGCCAGCGTGGATTTCAATGTCTGCATTGATGATCTGCATGAGGGGACTGAATCCACCATCAGGAAATTTGCAGATGACACCAAGCTGGGTGTGAGTGTGGATGTGCTGGAGGGTAGGAGGGCTCTGCAGAGGGGCCTGGACAGGCTGGATCCAGGTCCAACAAGGTGAGGTTTAACAAGACCAAGTGCTGGGTCCTGCACTTTGGCCACAAAAACCCCTGCAGAGCTACAGGCTGGGGCCAGAGCGGCTGGACAGCAGCCAGGCAGAAAGGGACCTGGGGGCACTGATGGACAGCAGGCTGGACATGAGCCAGCAGTGTGCCCAGGTGGCCAAGAAGGCCAATGGCTCCTGGCCTGGATCAGGAATGGTGTGGCCAGCAGGAGCAGGGCAGTGATTCTTCCCCTGTACTGGGCACTGGTTGGGCAGCACCTCGAGTGCTGTGTCCAGTTCTGGGACCCCAATTTAGGAAGGACATGGAGGGGCTGGAGCGTGTCCAGAGAAGGGCAACAAGGCTGGTGTGGGCTCTGCCACACGAGTCCTGTGAGGAGCAGCTGAGGGAGCTGGGGTTGTTTATCCTGGAGAATAGAAGGCTCAAAGGAGACAAGGCGGTGTCAGGGCACAGGTTGGACTTGATGATCTCCAAGGTCTTTTGTAGCCTGGCTGGTTCTGGGATTCTCTGAAACCACCCTTGGAGCAGTTGCAGGAGGAGCCCTGGGCCTCCTCTTCAGAAGCTGCAGCAGCCCAGGTCCCTCAGCTTCTCCTCACAGCCCCAAAGCCCATCCTGTCAGTCCTGCAGAGCCTCTGCAGCCCCTCCTCCTTGCCCAGAACAGGGAGCCCCACAGGCAGACACAGCAGCCCAGATTTACCCCCTTGGCCTGGGGTGCCTCTGGCAAGGGAGCAGCACGAGGCAGTGCAGGAGCCTGCAGACAATTCCTGCAGCACTTGTGGGATGATCCTGCTCCCCAAGGGATGTTCCCATGGTGCCAAGTCAGGAACTCAATGGGGAGTGGGGCCAGAGAGGAGAGGGCAAACAGGGATGGGCTGTGTGCAGGGCAGGGAACAGGGCTGGGCAAGAGAATGAAATTTGTAGAAGGAAGAGTAAAGAAAGCAAAGGTGAAGCCAAGGAAATGCTCAGGGCAGTTTGGGGGTGGCTGCCAGGCAGCCCTGGCTCTGAGCAACAGCGTCTGCAGTGGGACAGGGAACTCCCAGCTGATGGGAACAAACTTTCTGGCTGAGTGCAGAGGCCAGGACAAAGCTGAGTGGTTTCCCTGGCGTCCCTCAGCCCTTCCTGGCCCCAGGGGCTGATGGCATTTGTGCTCCCTCAGGTTCATGTCCCCACAGCAGCAGCACGGGGGTGCTCCCGCCTGCTGTGTGCAATGCAAACAGGGGCTCCTGAGCCAGTGCTGCCGTGTCTGTGCCTGCAAGGATGGGGCACCTGTGTGAGCTGGGGGAGAGGCCAGGGCTGCAGAGGGGGGATGTTGTTGGCCGCTCCATGAGGATGCTCTGGAACGCTGCCCTGGGCTGTCCAGCGCACTGGGGATGGATCAGCCCCTGCTCTGCTGCTCCTTCCCGTCTCCCCCAGGGCCCTGGCAGAGCACCAGCCGTGCTGTTTGCCCCCAGCCTGCCCACGGCCAGCCTGGGGCTGCTGACGGGGGTTTTCTGTGCTGAGCATTGGCCTGGCCGTGTTCTTGAGAGAGCCTGGGCAAGGAGCCTGGAGCCCCCAGGCCCTGGCCTGAGGAGTCAGCGCTGCCCCAGCAGTGCCCATGGCCTGTCCCTGCTGCAGCCCCGGCACTGCCACCCCCAGGACTGTGCCCGGCCCCGAGAGCACTCAGGCCCTGCAGCAACACCAGGGCCACCAGGGCAGCGGGGCAGGGCCACGGGAGCAGCACTGGCAACACCAAGTGCTGCTGCTGCTGCTGGGCACAGCTGCTGTGCCAGCACTGATCTGCCCCCAGCTCTGCACACAGACATTGCTGCTGCAGCTCCAGAGAAGGCAACAAAAGGGCATCTATGCAGAAAACTTTGCTGGGAGATCCTTGAGTTCCTTTAAAGGCACTGAGAGCACAGCCCCTCATTGACACAGTCTGTGGCTGCAGGGAAGGTGGAGAGAAACAAAATGAGAAATGGCACAAACAAAGACATTGCTTTGTGGACAATATTGAAAAAGAAAAACAAAGAAAACAAACCTCCAAAACGAAACCAACAAGAAGAATCAAAGATTACTTTTATTTGATGTGATTTGGGGAATAGCCTATAAGTCTACTGTTTCTGAAATGGTCCAGTCATCAGTCTCCACAGTGCAGCCTTGAGCTCCGAATTCCTCAGGCTGTAGATGAGGGGGTTCAGGGCTGGAGGCACCACCGAGTACAGAACTGACAGGGCCAGATCCAGGGATGGGGAGGAAATGGAGAGGGGCTTCAGGTAGGCAAATGTGCCGGTACTGAGGAACAGGGAGACCACAGCCAGGTGAGGGAGGCAGGTGGAAAAGGCTTTGTGCCGTCCCTGCTCAGAGGGGATCCTCAGCACAGCCCTGAAGATCTGCACATAGGAGAAAACAATGAACAGCAAACATCCGAATCCTAAACAGACACTAACAGCAAGAAGCCCCAGTTCCCTGAGATAGGATTTGGAACAGGAGAGCTTGAGGATGTGTGGGATTTCACAGAAGAACTGGCCCAGGGCATTGCCCTGGCACAGGGGCAGGGAGAATGTATTGTCCGTGTGCATGAGAGCATTGAGAAAGGCACTGGCCCAGGCAGCTGCTGCCATGTGGGCACAAGCTCTGCTGCCCAGGAGGGTCCCGTAGTGCAGGGGTTTGCAGATGGACACGAAGCGGTCGTAGCACATGATGGTCAGGAGGGCAAGCTCTGCTGAGATGAAGAACATAATGTAAAAGAGCTGAGCAGCACATGCTGAGTAGGAGATGGTGCTGGTGTCCCAGAGGGAATTGTGCATGGCTTTGGGGACAGTGGTGCAGATGGAGCCCAGGTGGCTGAGGGCCAGGTTGAGCAGGAAGAAGAACATGGGCGTGTGCAGGTGGTGGCCGCAGGCTCCGGCGCTGATGATGAGGCCGTTGCCCAGGAGGGCAGCCAGGGAGATGCCCAGCAAGAGGCAGAAGTGCAGGAGCTGCAGCTGCCGCGTGTCTGCCAGTGCCAGCAGGAGGAAGTGGCTGATGGAGCTGCTGTTGGACATTTGCTGTGGCTGCACAGGGAGACCTGTTCATGGAGAAAGGACAGGGAAGAGTTAGAGGAGATACCTGTAACCAAAATCAAAGCCATTTCCCATACACCCAGCCCAGGAATACAGAGACACACTTCTGTGTTCAAGAGTTCTGGGGTTTTCTTCATAAGCTCCCCTATATTTGTCCTGGTGTTCTTGGATGTCAGAAACCCTCAGCATTTCTGCTGCCGTCAGGGAGAAAAGAGCAAGTTCTGTGAGGCAAAGTGGAGAGTGGAGAGTGAGAGGAGATGGTCTGTCCTTCTCACCTGTTCTGAGTTTCTCTGGGCTCTAACCTTTCTCTGGGGGAGGTTGATCAGCTTCCCACATTTTCCCTAAAAAACCCCCAGGTACAGTGGAGAGCAGATGGAGCCCAGCCCACAACCACAGCCCAGCTCCACATTTGTAGCCAAGGACTCACATTGCTCATTTTACCAACCCAGCAGCATTTTCAGTGTCAGAACACCTCTGTCTTTCCCCATCAATCTTATAACTCAGAGATGCTCTCGGACAGGTTTGCATCCTGGATTGGAGCTGCCAGCTTGGACTGAAATCTCAGGGAGACTTCCAAGAATCCTTCTGATGGCATTAGATGAAGGGAGATGCAGCTCCTTCCCTGGCTGCACTGCCAGCATTGCCCAGAGCCGGGCCCTGGGGACAGCTGTGTCACCCTGAGCCAGCTGTGCCCCCTGCCAGAGCCCCCAGTGCCGGGCAGCTGCTCCCAGCCCTGTGCTCTGCAGAGGGAACTGGGCCCGGGGCTGCAGAGCTGCCCCACGGCTCTGCTGCAGCTCTGCCTGCACAGGAGGGGCTGCACGCCTTGGAGCCCCGGCCCTGAGGGCAGAGGCTTGGCTGGGGGCACAGGAGGGAGGGGGCTTGTGCAGAGGGAGGGGCTGCACTGGAGGGGGTCCTCTGGACATCTCTAAACTCTCCCTGCCACAGCACTAATGGGTTTTGTTTTCTCTCCTTGCCTGATCTTCTCTCTGCTTCCTGGAGATTCTCCTCCTGCAGGTATTTCCCTGTACCTGATCTCTCTGTGCCAGCACTCACAACCCCAGATCTCTGTGCACTCTCCTTGGCCTGACAGAACCCTGCCTGTTTGCAGGGCACTGGCTGGGGGCAGCTTCTGTTTGCAGCTTGGAGAAAGGAGAGCTCAGACTGAGCCTGATGGCTCCAGCAGAGGTGATGCTGCTGCTGTCCATGGGCAGAGTGGCTGAAAGCACATTAGGGATCTCCTGTGAACCTACTGATCACTAAAAGTAACAGTTCAGATGTCTCAGGTGCTTTTCAAAATTCACAATCAACCTTTAATATTTATCCCCCCTCCCTGTCATTCTCCAATAGCAGGAAACTGAATACAAAGTCTTAGGAGCCTATTTCCTCATTTTTGTCAAAATCCTTGCCTTGGAAATATTCCATGACTGATCAGAACCCCCCAGCATGTCAGAGCTTCATGAGCATTTCACCTGGCCTGCACCAGAAATAGTCAGAGTTGTACTCACAGGGTCTGTGGGCATTGGGATGTTCCAGATTGAGGAGATCACTGCAGGAGCTGCAGCTGCCTTGTCCTGCAGCCAGAGGTTCCTGTGCCAAGGGCTGGCAGTGATTCTGCCCCAGGCACTTCTCAGCACCTTCCCAGCCCTGACTGATTGAAGCTCTCTGTGCCTCTGGGCTGTGCCCGGGCAGACTGCAGGCAGTGCCCCAGCCCTGCTGGGCTGGGAGAAGAGCTGCTCATCAAGAGAAATGTGCTTTTGAAGCTCTTCTTGGTTGCCAGGATCACCCTCTGTGCCAGGAGCCTGGCCCAGCTCAGCAGCACAGACACAGCACAAGGACTTGAATGACCCTCTGGGGCTTTGTGCTCAGGCCCTGAACATCAGGCCCTGAGAGGGAGCTGCAGAAACCTCTCTGTAGGAGGAGGGGTTGGGGAAGGCAGTCTAGGGTTGCCATGGGAAACAGCAGTTGTATGAGTTCTCCACCCCCTTTTGTAAGAGCATTGTCCCCTCCCCCTGTCCTGTCAGTTATAGTTCAAGTCTGCCCCTTAGCCTAGAATCTTCTCTGTTCCACGTTTTCCCTTTGGTTCTTCCACCAAGAACACTCCTTTCCATTTTCCCCACTGGTTAATGTTATATTTCCCCTCCCTTTAGCCTTCTCCCGATTGTACCCTCGAATGCTAAACCCTCCTACCCCTATGCAGTAAAAGAATCCTCACCCCGCCCTTCGGGGCTCTCGGAATCTGCCTCCCTTCTGCTTCGTTGTCTCCCTGTTTGCCCCTTCTGCCACCCTTCAATAAACGAGCAGGATTTCAGCAGCCCGAGTGTCCCTCCCGTTCTTCTGGTGGACCCTCAGATGTACCAGCTATCCGAGCTTCGTGCCGAGTGGCTACAAGCCCCCCACGGCTTGGCAACTGGCTTCCCAAACAGGGATGGACACCAGCGAGTCCAATCCTTGACCGTCTCCTGGAGATTGCCTGCTCTGTGACCAGCCTTCTCCAGGACTGCAAGTGGCGTTCAGGGCCAGTTCCAGGGACAGTCGCCCTTTCAGTTCGGAAGGCTTCTGTCTCCTGGGTTCTGCTGATAACCGACGGACCTTTGAGCTGCGCGGCAGCGGCGACGCCCTCGGACCAGCAGAAGTTCCACCAGACCCCTCTTCGATCTCCCCGTTTTATGCCTGAGTCCTTCAGAGGTATGCTTATCTCGCTTTTTCTTACGCCTGACTAGGCTTCACCTCCCTTTTTTGGTTTTTTTTTTTTTTTTCCTTTTCGAAGAGGGTGATTTAGCTGTGAGACCTGATATAATGGGTAACCGCCTGTCTCCAGCTCAACGGGAGTTTTAGATCCAAATTAAGTCCCACCTTGTTTTAGGGAACATTTCTTTTGATAAGAGAGATTTAAAGCCTTTTGTTAAATTTATTTTTGAACATTTTCCTGCTACTACATGGGAAGATGTTTTGGTGCCTGATTTCTGGGGAAGAGTTGGGAGTAAGATTTACGATTTACAAGTTCAGGGGAGGATTTCAGTCAGTCGTTTTTTTCCGCTTTTTCAATCCATTATTAATTTGTTAAAAAAGAAGGGAGAGAGTTGGGTCCCCAGTTCACCTACCTCGTGTTCCTCCCCCCCCAATCCTATTCCCTCTTCCCCTAAGGGCGGATCGGGAGACAGATCCTGCCATACACAGAGCTGCTGCCGTTCTCTGCTGCTTCCCGATCCTCCCTGTCCCATTCGTGTGTTGGGACTGGCCACCCCAACACATGTCATTCCTGTTCCCTCCACCCCAGAGACCCTAATCCTAGTTTGAAACCCTGTTGCTCTTTAGAGGACTTAACTGAACAAATAGGACAAAATGGTGCCTGCCTCATGGCGAAAAAGGACCAGCCCCAAGATGGCGTTCCTCCTTCTCCTTCACCCCAGAAAATTCCTGCCGTCTCGCCCCCGCCTCCTCCCCCGCCTCCGTCGAGTGCCGCCCCTGCTTCGAGACCGTCCCCTCCTTCCCTCTGACCACACCCCTGGGTGGGCCCCCTGTGGCTGGGACCAGCCCCCAAGTGGGCCCAACCCCCGTGGGTGGGAACCCCCCACCAGAAAGTCACGCCCCGGTGGGTGGGTCGGGACACGCCTCCTCCTCTCCTGCCACTGCCAGTTCCCATGCTACCGGAACCAGGAAGAAGCCTGGCCAGAAGCAGGCCATCCTGGTCTGCCGGACCCACTGTCTCCGGGACCCACCGGCCAGGGAGAGGCACCGTGCCCTAACCCGGACTGCTTCATCCTCAGAGGAGGATGAGGAGAGTGGCAGCCCCCGGCATTCCAACAAGTTGGGGGGGGGGGGTTGGGCAAAGATCAGAGAGGAGGCAATTAAGGATGGGGATTTGGAATTGGCACGGGACTTGGGCAGCTTTGCGGCACCGGTCATCCTCCGGCGGGGGAGGAAGCCAAAGTGGGAGCAAATTCCATACGCTGAGGTGAAGGAGTTAAGGAAGGCTGCCAAAGATTATGGCAGAAACTCGCCTTTCTTTAAAAATGTGCTGGACTTAACATTTGCTGGACATTTGCTAGTCCCCCATGATTTAAGGTATATTGCTAAGGCACTGTTTTCTCCCACCGAATGCGACCTCTGGGAGATTCATTGGAAAAAACTGCGCAAGTATGATCTCGCAGAGGTGGTGGGAGAGGGGGACGAGGCAATGGAAGCCCTTGCTGGAGAAGGGGAGTTCAGCCGTCCGGAGGACCAAATTCTACTAGCACAGGAGCTGCATCAGGACATATCAGCAGCGGGAAAGGAGGCACTGCTGAAGATACCGGACGGTAAGACCCCCCTCCAAAACTTTTCTTCCATCATGCAAGGGCCTGAGGAGACTTTTATTACTTTTGTTGATAGACTGAAAGAGGCCATTGAGAGACAAATAGACAACGTAGAAGCTCGTGCAGAGCTTCTACGAAAGATGGCCATTTCTAATTCTAATTCGGAAACAAAAAAGATTCTCCGTGCACTACCTCAGGACCCCGAGCCCACCATCTCTCAGATGGTGGAGGCTTGCACAAAGGCAATGTCAATGGAGCACACTGCGGCCCTGGCTGTCAGCAAAGGGGTGGGAGAGGCCATGATAAACTTAAAAAATACGCACTGTTTTAACTGTGATCAGCTGGGTCACATCCAGGTGAACTGTCCCCACTGGCCACAAATTCAACAACCTATCTTGCCCCCCCCAAGACCATATCCTAGGAACCCATTTTATCAAGATCACCAGTTTCATCTACAGCGACAAGGGTACCAGCCAGTGGGAAACTGGCGGCGAAGTACAAGGAAGGGCCGCGCAACGACACCAAGTGGCCCTTCTCAGCATCCCAGCCTCCCGACCATCAGGGAGGATGAGTGGCTGCGCGGCCAAGTCCAGCAGTTCAGGGCAGCCACGAGGACGGATTCTGCCTCTTCCGCCGGACAGGTACCCTAAATCAGGGCAATTGTCGGGTCCTCCGCAGCAGCGTCACCATCTCTCTCCAGGATGAGGATCTGACGAGAGTTCCTGCTGGGTTCCTGGGCCCCCTCCACGACTGTCGGGACACCACCGTGCTCATCTTAGAAGACTCCTTCAACACGCCGAATGAAATCACCATCTTACCTGAGGTAGTGTGTTTTCCACCAGGAGAGGAGATCACCGTCTCCGTCATTTGTAACCACCCGCCATTTACTTTAAGGAAAGGAGATCCTTTTGCTTTGCTTTACGTACTGGACACCCACGATGACCCGGACACAGAGAGACATGTTTTCTTCACCCAAAATGTATGTAAAGAGAGACCATTAATTGATGCCAAACTTTCTTTCCAGGGAAAGTTGGTGCAGATGCGGCTCATGGCAGACAGAGGAGCTGACGTGACCATCATCCCCCAGGCGAGGTGGCCCAGCGACTGGGAGCTCGTGCCCCCTTGCGGCAGGATCTCCGGTGTGGGCGGAGCGGTCCACTCTCTGAGGAGTAGGCATCTTGTGTGCGTGGAAGGTCCGGAAGGACAATTGGCAACGGTGAGACCTTTTGTTGTCTCTTCAAACATACTATTATTAGGAAGGGATGTTTTATCCAAATGGGGAGCCCGCCTCGACATCCCTAGCCCTTCGTGGGATTTTTAGTGTGGGCCACTGCAGAGCGCACTTCCCCACCCCTGACCTGGAAAACCAACACAGCGGTCTGGGTGGATCAGTGGCCCCTTCCATCAGAAAAATTGAGTGCGCTTCATAAATTAGTAGAGGAGCAGGTGAAACTTGGGCATTTAACACCTTCTACCAGCCCTTGGAATACCCCTGTCTTTGTAATTAGAAAACCTGGCACGGACCTGTGAGACCTTCGCCTGCTCCAAGACCTGCGAAGGGTTAATGATGTGATAGAAGATATGGGTCCCATTCAACCAGGCCTTCCGTCACCTTCTATGCTCCCCAGAGACTGGCAGCTAGCAGTGATAGACATCAAAGACTGCTTTTTTAACATTCCGCTCTACCCCAGGGATGCTCCCAGGTTCGCCTTTTCTGTACCATCATTGAATAGGGCTGAACCTTTTAAAAGATATCATTGGGCATCCCTGCCTCAGGGGATCAAAAATTCCCCTGTGCTCTGTCAGACTTTTGTAGCGCAGATTTTATCACCTGTGTGCCACCTTTTCCCTGAGGCCATCATCCTGCATTACATGGATGATGTGCTAGTTTGTGCTTCCGACTCAACATACCTAAAGGCAACACTGGACAAGACTATTAAGGCTATCAAAGCTGCAGGGCTCCAGATAGCGGAAGAGAAGATCCAATTCTCAGCACCATGGAGGTACCTCGGATTCCTCATCACGGGAAGGACAGTGACGCCACAGACATTGACCATCAACGAGGACCCGAAGACTCTGCGAGACCTTCAGCAGCTGTGCGGAACGATCACCTGGATCCGCCCCCTCCTGGGACTGACGACTGAGGAGCTGTCACCTCTCTTCTGTCTGCTTTGAGGCGACGGAGACCTCGCCTCACCACGCGAGCTGACACCTGCCGCGCGGGAAGCCCTGGGACGGGTTGCTGTTGCTCTGAAGTCTTGCCAGGCACACCGCGTGGTCCGGACCCTTCCCATGAACCTCGCGGTTTTGGGTAAGTGCCCCCACCTCCATGGACTTCTCTTCCAGTGGGATAACAGAGCATCTGATCCCCTGGTCATCTTAGAGTGGCTCTTCCTACCACACCAGCCCTCTAGGACGATCACGACCCCTGCAGAATTGCTAGCCACTTTAATAATGAAGGCACGACACCGCCTCCGAACCCTCGCAGGGTGTGACCCTGCGTGCATTTACTTACCTGTTACATTAGATCAATTGGACTCGTTGTTGCAAACTAATGAAAATTTGCTCATTGCTTTGGACAGCTTCCCCGGACAAATTTCGGTTCACTATCCTAAGCATAAATTATTTAATTTGACCCCAAGGATGTTTAAAAGTAAAACACCAATTCCAGGTGCTCTCACGGTGTTCACCAATGGGTCGGGCAGATCCCACAAATCGGTGATCACTTGGAGGGACCCGGACAGTCAGACGTGGGAGTCTGACGTCCAAGTGGTTGAGGGTTCCCCCCAGATCACGGAACTTGCCGCAGTCGTGAGAGCATTCAAAAAATTTCAACAGCCTCTGAATGTGGTCACTGATTCGGCCTATGTCGCTGGGGTAGCAGAAAGGGCCGAAGGTGCCCTCCTCAAAGAAGTTTCAAACAAAAATTTATACAGTTTACTCTCTGATCTCATTTGGCTACTTTCCCATAGAGAGCAACCTTATCATATCATGCACGTAAGGGCACACACCGATTTACCCGGAGAGATCACTGAGGGTAATCGGAAAGCGGACCTCCTAGCCATGTCAACACAAATATCTGCAACCACTTCAACCACATTACCAGACATACTCCGGCAAGCGCGGCTCAGCCATGCATTTTACCATCAGAATGCCCCAGCTCTTGTGCGACAATTTAAGATATCGATAGCACAGGCAAGAGCCATTGTTTCTACCTGCCCGAGCTGCCAATCTTTCGCTCTGCCTTCCCTCATTACAGGGACAAATCCCCGAGGGTTGGGAGCGCTAGAGATATGGCAGACAGATGTAACACACTTTGAGCCGTTTGGTCGGATGAAATACATACATGTCTCTGTTGACACGTTTTCCGGCGCAGTGTTTGCCTCCGTCCATGCAGGCAAAAAAACCAGGGATGCCATTAAACATCTTTTCATGGCATTCTCTACGTTGGGAGTCCCATCTCACATAAAAACTGATAATGGCCCATGCTATGCGTCAAAGCGCTTCGGTGAGTTTGCGCAACAGTGGGGAATTTCCCATACCACCAGAATTCCCCACAATCCTACAGGACAGGCAATAATAGAGAGGGCCCATAGAAATCTAAAAAGGCTCCTTGAACAACAACATAACCCGGACATTACAGTGAGGCCAGCCGAAAGGTTATGTAAGGTCCTGTATGTCCTGAATTTTTTAAACTGCTCAGAAAGGGAGCCTGACCCTCCTATTATCCGCCATTTTCACAATAACACCAGAGCGCAACTCGCCGAGAGGCCACCAGTCTTGATAAAGGACCCAGAATCCAAAGCTATCCAGGGCCCTTTCCCTCTAATAACCTGTGGGAGAGGGTATGCCTGTGTTTCTACAGATAAAGGACCAAGATAGATTCCGGGGAAATATGTCAAGCCATTCGTAGAGGTGCCAGCTCAGCAAGACAACGTGTCCTTGGTGCAAACCACCGAGAACACCTCATCGCTGGACGGAGTTTCCACTGCCTGGAAGAGGAGGAGAAGAAAGACTGTTCCTCCCAATATCGTCACACGTGTCATGATTACTCAAAGATACTTTCCCCTGCTGAACTCTACGTACCCAATTACCCCATCAACCCCTGTGCCCTTTCCTATCCCCTAACCTCCACTTTCCCTCAATCCTTACCCCTTTTCTCTAATTTTATTTAGTGCTTATTTACTAAATAAAAACGGGGGAGATGTAGGAGGAGGGGTTGGGGAAGGCAGTCTAGGGTTGCCATGGGAAATAGCAGTTGTATGAGTTCTCCACCCTCTTTTGTAAGAGAATTGTACCCTCCCCCTGTCCTGTCAGTTATTGTTCAAGTCTGCCCCTTAGCCTAGAATCTTCTCTCTCCACGTTTTCCCTTTGGTTTTTCCACCAAAAACACTCCTTTCCCTTTTCCCCACTGGTTAATGTTATATTTCCCCTCCCTTTAGCCTTCTCCCAATTGTGACCTCATATGCTAAACCCTCCTACCCCTACGCAGTAAAAGAATCCTCACCCCGCCCTTCGGGACTCTCGGAATCGGCCTCCCTTCTGCTTCGTTGTCTCCCTGTCTGCCCCTTCTGCGACCCTTCAATAAACGAGCAGGATTTCAGCAGCCCGAGTGTCCATCCAGTTCTTCTGGCGGACCCTCAGATGTACCAGCTATCCAAGCTTCGTGCCGAGTGGCTACAAGCCCCCACGGCTCGGCGATCATGGAACTTCGTGGAACCAAGGCTCCATTGTTACCGTCCAGAACCAAGGACACCATTGTGAAATCCAGGAACCTCGTGGAACCAAGGCTCCATTGTTACCATCCAGAACCCTAAGAACATTGTGATATCATGGAATCTCATGGAACCAAGGCTCCATTGTTACCATCCAGAACCAAGGAGACCATTGTGACATCATGGAACCTCATGGAACCAAGGCTCCATTGTTACCGTCCAGAACCAAGGAGACCATTCTGACGTCATGAAACCTCATTAAACCAAGGCTCCATTTTTACAGTCCAGAACCAAGGAGACCATTGTGACATCATGGAACCTCGTGGAACCAAGGCTCCGTTGTTAACAGTGCTGAACCAAGGAGACCATTGTGACATCATGGAACCTCATGGGACCAAGGCTCCATTGCTACCGTCCAAAATCTAGGAGACCATTGTGACATCATAGAGCCTCTTGGAACCAAGGCTCCATTCTTTCCATCCGGAACCATGAAGACACTTGTGCCATCATGGAACCTCATGGAACCAAGGCCCCATTGTTACTGGCCAGAATTAAAGAGACCATTGTGACATCATGGAACCTCATGGAACCAAGGCTCCATTTTTACCCTTGAAAACCAAGGAGAGTATTGCGACATCATGGAACCTCGCGGAACCAAGGCTCCATTCTTTCCGTCCGGAACCATGGAGACCATTGTGACATCATGGAACCTCATGGAACCAAGTCTCCATTGTTACGCTCCAGAACCAAGGGGACTACTGTGACATCATGGAACCTCGTGGAACCAAGGCTCCATTGTTACTGTCCAGAACTGATAGGGCCATTCTGACATCATGGAACCTCGTTGAACCGAAGCTCCATTGTTACCGTCTGGAACCAAGGAGATCCTTATGACACCATGGAACTTCGTGGAAGCAAGGCTCCATTGTTACACTCCAGAACCAAGGAGACCATTGTGACATCACGGAACCTCGCGGAACCAAGGCTCCATTGTTGCCATCCAGAACCAAGGAGACCCTTGTGACATCATGGAACCTCACAGAACCAAGCCACCATTGTTACCATCCAGAAATAAAGAGACCATTGTGACATCATGGAACCTCATGGGACCAAGGCTCCATTGTTACCGTCCAAAATCTAGGAGACCATTCTGACATCATTGGGCCTCTTGGAACCAAGGCTCCATTGTTACCATCCAGAACCGAGAAGAGCATTGTGACATCATGGAACCTCGCAGAACCAAGGCTCCATGTTTACAGTTCAGAACAAAGGAGACCATTCTGACATCATGGAACCTCATGGAATCCAGGCTCCATTGTTACCATCCAGAATCAAGGAGACCACTGTGCCATCATGGAACCTCGTGGAACCAAGGCTCCATTCTTTCCGTCCGGAACCATGAAGACACTTGTGCCATCATGGAACCTCGTGGAACCAAGGCCCCATTGTTACTGTCCAGAATTAAAGAGACCATTGTGACATCATGGAACCTCATGGAACCAAGGCTCCATTTTTACCCTTGAAAACCAAGGAGAGTATTGCGACATCATGGAACCTCGCGGAACCAAGGCTCCATTCTTTCCGTCCGGAACCATGGAGACCATTGTGACATCATGGAACCTCATGGAACCAAGTCTCCATTGTTACGCTCCAGAACCAAGGGGACTACTGTGACATCATGGAACCTCGTGGAACCAAGGCTCCATTGTTACTGTCCAGAACTGATAGGGCCATTCTGACATCATGGAACCTCGTTGAACCGAAGCTCCATTGTTACCGTCTGGAACCAAGGAGATCCTTATGACACCATGGAACTTCGTGGAAGCAAGGCTCCATTGTTACACTCCAGAACCAAGGAGACCATTGTGACATCACGGAACCTCGCGGAACCAAGGCTCCATTGTTGCCATCCAGAACCAAGGAGACCCTTGTGACATCATGGAACCTCACAGAACCAAGCCACCATTGTTACCATCCAGAAATAAAGAGACCATTGTGACATCATGGAACCTCATGGGACCAAGGCTCCATTGTTACCGTCCAAAATCTAGGAGACCATTCTGACATCATTGGGCCTCTTGGAACCAAGGCTCCATTGTTACCATCCAGAACCGAGAAGAGCATTGTGACATCATGGAACCTCGCAGAACCAAGGCTCCATGTTTACAGTTCAGAACAAAGGAGACCATTCTGACATCATGGAACCTCATGGAATCCAGGCTCCATTGTTACCATCCAGAATCAAGGAGACCACTGTGCCATCATGGAACCTCGTGGAACCAAGGCTCCATTCTTTCCGTCCGGATCCATGGACACCATTGTGACATCATGGAACCTCATGGAACCAAGGCTCCATTGTTGCCGTCCAGAACCAATGACACCACTGTGTCATCATGGAACCTCGTGGAAGCAAGGCTCCATTTTTACAGTCCAGAACCAAGGAGACCATTGTGACATCATAGAAACTCATAGAACCAAGGCTCCATTGTTACCATCCAGAACTAAGGAGACCATTGTGACATCATGGAACCTCGTGGAACCAAGGCTCCATTGTTACCGTCCAGAACCAAGGAGACCATTGTGACATCATGGAACTTCATGGAACCAAGGCTCCATTGCTACCCTCCAAAATCTAGGAGACCATTGTGACATCATGGAACCTCGTGGAACCAAGGCTCCATCCTTTCTGTCCGGAACCATGAAGACCATTGTGACATCATCGAACCTCGTGGAAGCAAGGCTCCATTGTAACCGTCCAGAACCAAGGAGACCCTTGTGATATCATGGAACCTCATGGAACCAAGGCTCCATTGTTACCATCCATAAACAAGGAGGTTCTTTTGACATCATGGAACCTCCTGGAACCAAGGCTCCGTTGTTAACAGTCCAGAACCAAGGAGACCATTGTGACATCATGGAACCTCGTGGAACCAACGCTTCATTTTTTCCCTGAGAACCGCAGAGACCCTTGTGACGTCATGTAACCTTGTGGAACCAAGGCTCCATTGTTACAGTCCGGAACAAAGGAGATCCTTGTGACATCATGGAACCACGTGGAACCAAGACTCCATTGTTACCCTCCAGAACCTAGGAGACTACTGTGAGATCATGGAACCTCGTGGAACCAAGGCTCAATTGTTACCGTCCAGAACCAATGAGAGCATTGTGACATCATGGAACCTCGTGGAACCAAGGCTCCACTGTTACACTCCAATGCCAAGGTGATCCTTGTGACATTTTGGAAACTTGTGTAACTAAGGATTCATTGTTACCGTCCATAACCAAGGAGGCCATTGTGACGTCATGGAACCTCATGGAACGAAGGCTCCATTGTTGCCGTCCAGAACCAAGGAGACCATTGTGACAATCTGGAACCTCGTGGAACCAGGATTCCATTTCTATGCAGTGAAGCTTCGTGGAACCAAGGAACCAATGTGACACAGCAGGGCTGCATGGAATCAATGGTCCACAGAGATAGTGCCGATCCAAGGAGACCATGGTGATGCTGTGGAACCTCATGGAACCAAGGGACCATTGTGACACAGCAGAATCTCTTGGAATCAAGGCAACCGGCTTACGCTATGGAACCTCATGGAGCCAAGGGGCCACTGTGACATTGTAGGGCCTCATTGGAACAAAGGACATGGTTGATAGGACAGAAGCTCCTGGAAACCATGGGACATTGTGACACTGCAGAGCCTCATGGAACCAAGGAGACCCCTGTGACACTGAGAACCTTATGGAACCAAGCAGCCATTTTCACCCTACAGAACCAAGGAGACCATTGATGACAGAACAAAACCTCATGGAACTGAGGGGCCGTTGTTATACAGCGAGGCCTCGTGGAACCAAGGGGCCGTTGTGACACTGTGGGGCCCCATGGAACCAAATATTCATGGTGACACAGCAGGGCTGCTTGTAACCAATTGTCCATTGTGATCCTGCAGATCCAAGAGAGCGGGTGACACGATGGCAGTTCATGGAACCAAGGGGCTGCTGTGACACACCAAGGCCTCGTGGAACCAAGGAGAGCATTGTGGCAGTGCAGAACCAAGGAGGCCATTTTAAGAGTACAGAACCAAGGGTCCATTGTTATACAGCAGGGCCTGATGGAACCAAGGGGCCATTGTGAAACTGTGGGGTATAATGGAGTCAAGGACAGCACTGGTACTGAAATGTGCTGGATAGAAACCTTCTCACACAGTTCTGAGTATTTGAAAGTAGATATTATTCATTACATACGGTATGGCAGTCATTTGGCTGATCCTACATCCATTTGAGTGCAGTGAACATCGAGTGAAGAATTTTTGCAGACACACTGATTACATATTCATGAGCTATCCCCACTTCCTTTGACATTATTTGACATAGTTGCACCCCTTATCAGAAGTCTTTATGTGGTTCTTTGGGGTCTGTCTCCAACATCCAGTGTCCTTTTTAGATGGCTGTTCCTCAACTCCTGCTTTTGAGTAAGGGCAATATCATTCTTTTGCATAACTTCTGCTTTGTCAGCCTTGCAGAGCAGAGCTGGCATCCTGCTTGTGCTTTGCATGAGTTACATCCTTTATCTGTTTCTCCAAGGTTGTGCTGTTCTGTTCTACTGCCCTCATCAAGTCTCCCCTTTTCTTGAGACTCAGTTCCTTATGGGCACCGGTCTCTCAATATCTCTATTTTGTTTTATAGTGTAGGGCACTATAACACTGAATCGTGATGCAAGCTAAATCCATACAGCAATTATTGTGGTGACCATTATAAACAGATGTTTTAACCAAACCTAGCTGGGTAACCATGAAGGAAATTTGGTCCAGATTTCTTTAAATCCCCAGGAGGTTTCATCTTGAGCTGTGCGTTGAAAGAATTTTTAAACTATAACACTCTGTCCCAAAGTCAGTTCTTTAGCTTTCTGGATGAAGAGAAGAATAGCTGCTACTGCCCTCAGACAGCCCAGCAGCTCTGGCTGACATTGTCTGGTTGCTGTGAAAAGTAGGCACAGCCCTGCTCCAGTCCCCAGGAACTGTGACAGCACTCCCCATGCTGGGTTTTGTCTCTCACATGGAAAAAACAGATCCAATGGGTCCATGGGGTTTGAGAGTCCCAAAACAGGGCCCGCATGAGGGCTCGCTGGAGCTGTGAAAAGGCAGCCCATGCCACACCAGTCCAGACTATAAAGCCCTGCTGAGCTGCCTGAGCTCACACAGAGGCTTTAGCAGCAGCCCATAATTGCTGATGCACAGCTGACATCATCCCACACCCCGAGAAATGCCTGTGACTCTCTCATTGTTCATGGCTGTGGGACTTGCCAAATTGCTTCTTTTCTTTCCTGTCCCAACCTCCTTTGTCCCTGGAGGATTTTGAATCCCAGGTAGGGTTCTGTGCTCTGGACTGTTTGTACTCTGTATCCACTTAGTCCCAGAAAATTCCACAATGCCACAGTCTGATCCCTGAACTGCTGCTGAGTTTCAGTTTCAGAGATGAATGCCATCTCCAGACTGGAACAAGACTCCAAAGAGGGTTCTGATGTTTCCATTCCTCCCGTTCTTTTGCCACTTGGTTTCCATATATCATGGGGGTATTTTTAAACTCCTGGGGTAGAACTGGCCAAGTCAGCCGGGCTCTTCTCACTGTGTTTGGACTGTCCCATTCAGAAGTAAATAGTTCTTGACTTTCACTACTCCAAGAGATACAGAAAAAGCCACTTTCAAATTCTACACTCTCAACCATTTTAATTTTTCACTCTAGCTTGTTAGCAAGGTACAAGGATTTGCTATGGACGGGTGTATATCTTCTACTGTCTCATTTATGGCTCTAGGATCCTGTACCAGCCACTAATCCTCTCCATTTGCCTTCTTAACTGCAAAATAAGGCTAATAAATTTGGATTCATATTCCTTCAACAGGCCTCATTTTATAAATATTTTTTTTACAAATCTAATCTTTCTTTTCTTTTATAAATCTATCCAAGGGATAATAACCCCTTACAACTTTCTTTTCTCAAAGGGTATTGCTTCTGCCTTACTGGTCCTGCTCAGGGTTTCAATTTGTTTCTCACAGGCTCTGCTTTTCTGGGTCACTGGGGCACCTCTCCAGTCCAGACTAGCAGATTTACTGCATCCTCAAGTGATACAGATGGCAGATGGATCACATCTGAAGATTGGAGTGCAAAAACAGAGGCTTCCACATAATTAGATTTTGGAGTAATAACCTGCATTTTGCCATTTTAATCTTGATTTTAGCATTCAGGCTTTCCAATAAATTGTCCAAGGAGAGGCTTAAGTAAATGGAGTAGATACAAAAACTGGGGAGTCACCCATTGTTTTCCTAATTTAAAATCAATGGGCTGGAAAAATGGCTGAGTTTCATGATTCCCTGTTGCACCAATGATTGTTATAGAATCATTACTCAAGTTTCCTTTTACTGTATTTAGCACAGAGCAACCAGCTCCTGTAGCCACTAAAAATCCTAACTCCTCATTGTCCCAGCTTAGCTGTGACCGGATGTTCTGCTGGGAAAGAATCCTCTGGTCCCCTGCAGTGACCATCGGTGATGGCCACGAGAGGGGAGTTTCGTGTTGTACCTGCGGACAGTCCCTTTTCAAACGCCTCTCTTTCTTACAGTGTGCACATTGATTAACAGCAAGTCTCTTTTCTTCCTTCCTCTGCTCTTCTTTGATGAGCCCTCAGGGGAAAGATGGACTGAATTGTGGAATAACTCACTTTGGAAGAGTGTCCTTTGCAACAGAGCCTTCAACTGCATCAAATGTGGTTTCACTTACAGCTGTTCCGATTGCTTCTGATAATCCGCCTGCCCTGTGGTCTCTGGAGTGTGGAAGCATCCTATGGAATTGGAATTTGCTCCATTTTACTCAGCTGTGCAGCAGAAGCTGCTACAGGGGGGGTCTCTGAAGCAGTCAGAGCCTCCACCCAGGGTGGGGATCACTGCATTTATGCACAAGAATCAACCTGGGCACAGCAGGATCTGCTCATCTCTAGGGCTGCCCCGAGTCCCCACCTGGAGAGCTCCCAAACATTTCAGTCCCACAGTTCATTTTGAAGGTGACTCATTTTTGCTCATTTTAGAGTTGGTTCATTTTGAGGGCTCTTGACTGAACTCAGTCACTTGGTTTCAAGTTGATGGCCTGTCTCAGACCAGGCTCTCCTCTGCTCTGTGTGGACAATGAGATGGGAGAGCCCTTGGGCCACCCAGGGGACCGATGACTTCAGTGCTCTGGTTGCACATGAACAGAGCTTTGTTTCACTGCTTCAGACCCTCCCTCTCCTCTTCTCCCCTGGCATTTTAAAGAATCCTATTTTCACAGTCATCTGCTCTGCTCTTCTCCATGTTGAAAAGCAAATCAAAAAACCTGAAAAGGAGAACACCAGTCTTTATTGCATATATTTTTTCTCATACATCTTTTCTTAGCTGTGTATTTTGGTTTCAAAACAGAGTAACTTAATTACTTAATTAATCAGGGATTTGAGACTTGAAAAGTGAGTTTCATCTACTCCCCTGCAGGCACCCAGGAGAATTTGTTTTCTCGAGGCTCCCTCTGTAGCCAGTGGAGACAATAGAACATTTGGAGGCTGGGTACTACCAACTGCCACATAAAACAAAAATTACAAATCTCTTCCTGGCAAATCTTTTCCCTTGCTCTGCACAGGTTCATTTTGGTGCAGACAGGAGACAGCTCAGATTGTGACACTCTGTGTGGATCCATAATAAATTCCAGTCCTCATTTAGAGTACTAAAAATCCAAATTCTACTTGGTCCCTATTCTGCCCTCCCCATTCCTTTCCTGAAGAGACAGAGAGGAAAAAGCTGTGGAAGAAAGCAGAGGGTTGCAAAAGAGATACTTGGGATTGCTTCTTTTGGAAGCAACAGTTCCTCAGGGACTCCTGGTCCAAAGGCAAGTACTGAAAAGCAGAAACAAGGAAGTTCAACGCACAGATTTGGTGTAATTTCAGCGTTTAGTGTTTGTGCTGTAGATGAGAGGTGTTTGGTGCATGGGTGTGACAGATGTTTGCAGTAGGTCTGAGTGAGCTGGGAATTTCCCAGGAATGGGGGGAAATAGCCAATAGCTCCTTAGAATCCTCTGTTCTGGTGAAAGAATTCTTTGGGAGTGTTTGGAGAAGGTAGAAAGAACACAATAAAATCTCTGAGGTCTCTACCTGAAATGGGAAAGAGAACAATCAGGGTGTGAGAATTGTTTGAAGCACAATCTCTGTGCTCTATAGCAAGAGTGCAGGAAAAGAAAGCAGCAGAGAAGGAAGGATAGAAATGTTTGTCCAGACTGTGAAAAGATTCCACTTGGTTTTGCCATGTTCCTGTCTCAGCAGGATGAGCTGGAATTCAGCATGGGACCAGAAAATGAAACAGCAGTTACTGAGTTCATCCTAGAGGGTTTCCCAGAGCTTGATCCGAGACTGCAGGTATTTTTCTCTCGGGTCCTTCTGCTCATGTACCTGACAACAGTGATGGGGAATGCAACCATCATTTTCCTTGTGTGTGTGGATCACCAGCTGCAAAGCCCCATGTACTTTTTCATCAGCAACCTGGCCTTCCTGGAGATCTGCTTTACATCCTCCACAAGCATCAAATTGTTTGTCATGCTGAGAACACTCTCTCACTAAGCAGCTGCTTTGCCCAAAACTATTTCTATTTTGCCCTGGGCTGCACAGAGTTCATCCTGCTCGTTGTCATGTCCTTTGAGCGCTATGTTGCCATCTGCCAACCTTTGCTCCATGCTGCCATCATGAAGCCTCAGCTCTGTGTCCACCTGGTTGTTGCTGCTTGGGTCCTCGGCTTTGCCCTGCTGAGCTACCGGCTGTTCTTCCTCTCAGAGCTGTCTTTCTGTGGCTCCAAGATCCCCCATTTCCTTTGTGACAACTCCCCTTGTTCAGACTGTCCTGCTCTGACACCAGCCTGCTTTGGAAAATAGACTCTGTCTTTTTAGTGTGTATTGTGCTGGGTTCCTTATGTTTGACTCTGGCATTTTACACCTGCATCCTTTTCTGTGTTCTGCATCTTCCAGCAGCCTCTGGGAGGAAGAAAGCTTTGACTACGTGTTCTTCCCATCTCATCACCTTCTCCATTGCCTATGGAAGCTGCATTGCTCTCTACACATGTCCTGCAGAAGATGTTTCCTTGAGGACCAACAGAATTGTAGCTCTGCTCAACACAGTCCTGTACCCATTCTTAAATCCATTCATCTGCAGCCTTCGGAACAAATCTGTGATCCTGGCCCTGAACAAATCCATTGCCAGGGCAAGAACAAAGCTTTTCCCCTAACCATGGTGCATTTCTGGAAAGCCATCCCAAGAATCTGATGTCATCTGTTGCACACTACCAGTGCCTGTGAGTGCAGCCTCCAAACAGGGCTGCCTCAGGAGACTGATGCTCCTGCTGGCTTGTGTCAGGTTAAGAGATAAGAGACTCATCTGCACACCCAGACAGGGCACCAACAATGTCAGGAGAAGAAACTCAGTTCATTCTCTGCCCTGGCTGCTCCCAGGCCCATCACTGGAGAGCCCCCAGCTCATTAAGAGCCCATCCCAAAACAGAGAAGAGCTCAGCGGAACAGTGGCAAGTGGCAATCCAAATTACAGCTCCTGAGCAATGGACACCTTGTCCCAGCTCCTTTCCTGGGACAGCCATCAGCCCTCGCGTCCACCTTTGAAAACCCAAAGTCACTGAGAGCAGGTCACCATTTGGATAAGGGGATTACTGCCCTGGCAACCATCATCAACAGCCCCTGTTGATACCGTCAGTTTTCATGGCAACCATCACCCGTCCCTGTTGCTATGGTCAGTTTCCATGGCAACCATCATCACCAGCCCCTGTGGCTGTGGTCAGTTTCCATGGCAACCATCACTAGCCCCTGTTGCTATGGTCACTTTCCATGGCAACCATCACCAGGACACGTTGCTCTGGTCAGTTTCCATTGCAACCATCATCACCAGCCCATGTAGTTACGGTCAGTTTCCATGGCAACCATCGCATCCCATGTTGCTATGGTCAGTTTCCATGGCAACCATCATCACCAGCCCCTGTTGCTATGGTCAGTTTCCATGGCAACCATCATCACCAGCCACTGTGGCTGTGGTCAGTTTCCATGGCAACCATCACCAGCCCCTGTTGCTGTGGTCAGTTTCCATGGCAACCATCACATCCCCTGTTGCTATAGTCAGTTTCCATGGCAACCATCATCTCCAGCCCCTGTTGCTATGGTCAGTTTCCATGACAACCATCACCAGGACCCGTTGCTAGGGTCAGTCTCCATGGAAGCATCACCAGGACCCGTTCCTGTGGTAAGTTTCCATGACAACCATCAGCAGCAGCCCCTGTTCCTATGGTCACTTTCCACGGCAACCCTCATCCCCAGCCCCTGTTGCTCTGGTCAGTTTCCATGGCAACCATCACCAGGACCCATTGCTATGGTCAGTTTCCATGGCAACCATCACCATCCCCTGTTGCTATGGTCAGTTTCCATGGCAACCATCACCAGCCCCTGTTTCTAAGGTCAGTTTCCATGGCAACCATCATAACCAGCCCTTCTTCCTATGGTCAGTTTCCATGGCAACCATCACTGTTCCTGCTGCTATGGTAAGTTTCCATGGCAACCATCACCAGGACCTGTTGCTATGGTCAGTTTCCATGGCAACCACAACCAGGAATCATTGCTATGGTCAGTCTCCATGGCAACCATCACCAGGACCTGTTCCTGTGGTCAGTTTCCATGGCAAGCATCATCACCAACCCCTGCTGCTATGGTCAGTTTCCATGGCAACCATCATCACCAGCCCCTGTTGCTATGGTCAGTTTCCATGGCAACCATCACCAGCCCCTGTTGCTATGGTCAGTTTCCATGGCAATCATCAACAACCCCTACTGCTGTGGTCAGTTTCCATGACAACCACCCTCAACAACCCCTGTTGCTATGGTCAGTTTCCATGGTAACCATCACTGTCTCAGTTGCTATGGTCAGTTTCCATGGCAACCATCATCACCAGCCCCTGTTGCTGTGCTCAGTTTCCATGTCAACCATCACATCCCCTGTTGCTATGGTCAGTTTCCATGGCAGCCATCACCAGGACCAGTTGCTATGGTCAGTTTCCATGGAAATCATCACCACCAGCCCCTGTTGCTGTGGTCAGTTTCCATGACAACCATCACATCCCGTGTTGTTATGGTCAGTTTCCGTGGCAACCATGACCAGCCCCTGTTGCTATGGTCAGTTTCCATGGCAACCATCACCAGCCCCTGTTGCTATGGTCAGTTTCCATGGCAACCATCACCCGTCCCTGTTGCTATGGTCAGTTTCCATGGCAACCATCACCATCCCCAGCTGTTGTGCTCAGTTTCCATGACAACCATCACCAGCCCCTGATGCTATGGTCAGTCTCCATGACAACCATCAGCAGGACCCGTTGCTGTGGTCAGTTTCCATGGCAACCATCATCACCAAGCCGTGTTGCTATGGTCAGTTTCCATGGCAACCAGCACCAGGACCTGTTACTATGATCAGTTTCCATGGCAACCATCATCATCAACCCCTGTTGCTGTGGTCAGTTTCCATGGCAACCATCACCAGGACCCGTTGCTGTGGTCAGTTTCCATGGCAACCATTATCATCAGCCCCTGTTGCTATGGTCAGTTTCCATGGCAACCATCATCTCTCTATGTTGCTATGGTCAGTCGCCATGACAACCATCACCAGGACTCATTGCTATGGTCAGTCTCCATGGCAACCATCGCATCCCCTGTTGCTATGGTCAGATTCCATGGCAACCATCACATCCCCTGTTGCTATTTTCAGTTTCCATGGCAACCATCATCACCAGCCCCTCTTGCTATGGTCACTTTCCATGGCAACCATCATCACCCGCCGGTGTTCTTCTGTTCATTTTCCATGGGAACCATCACATCCCCTGTTGCTATGGTCAGTTTCCATGGCAACCATCATCACCAGCCCCTGTTGCTATGGTCAGTTTCCATGGCAACCATCATCAGCAGCCCCTGTTGCTATGGTCAGTTTCCATGGCAACCATCATCACCAGCCCCTGTTGCTATGGCCAGTTTCCATGGCAACCATCACCACCAGCCCCTGTTGCTATGGTCAGTCTCCATGTCAACCATCAGCACCAGCCGGTGTTCCTCTGTTCGGTTTCCAAGGCAACCATCACATCCCCTGTTTCTATGGTCAGTTTCCATGGCAACCATCATCAACAGCCCCTGTTGCTATGGTCAGTTTCCATGGCAATCCTCACATTCCCCTGTTGCTATGGTCAGTTTCCATGGCAACCATCCCCAGCCCCTGTTGCTGTGGTCAGTTTCCATGGCAACCATCACCACCAGCCCCTGTTGCTGTGGTCAGTTTCCATGGCAACCATCATCACCAGCCCCTCTTGCTATGGTCATTTTCCATGGCAACCATCACATCCCCTGTTGCTATGGTCAGTTTCCATGGCAACCATCACTGTCCCTGTGGCTGTGGTCAGTTTCCATGGCAACCATCATCTCCCCATGTTGCTATGGTCAGCCGCCATGACAACCATCACCAGGACTCATTGCTATGGTCAGTCTCCATGGCAACCATCACTAGGACCCGTTGCTGTGGTCAGTTTCCATGGCAACCATCATCACCAACCCCTGTTGCTATGGTCAGTTTCCATGGCAACCATCATCACCAGCCCCTGTTGCTATGGTCAGTTTCCATGGCAACCATCATCACCAGCCCCTGTTGCTATGGTCAGTCGCCATGTCAACCATCATCACCAGCCCCTGTTGCTATGGTCAGTTTCCATGGCAACCATCATCACCAGCCCCTGTTGCTATGGCCAGTTTCCATGGCAACCATCACCACCAGCCCCTGTTGCTATGGTCAGTCTCCATGTCAACCATCAGCACCAGCCGGTGTTCCTGTGTTCGGTTTCCATGGCAACCATCACATCCCCTGTTGCTATGGTCAGTTTCCATCGCAACCATCATCAACAGCCCCTGTTGTTATGGTCAGTTTCCATGGCAACCCTCACATTCCCCTGTTGGTATGGTCAGTTTCCATGGCAACCATCACCAGGACCTGTTGCTATGGTCAGTTGCGGTTGCAACCATCATCACACCATGTTGCTGTGGCCAGTTTCCATGGCAACCATCACCAGGACCCGTTGCTATGGTCAGTCTCAATGACAACCATCAGCAGGACCCGTTGCTGTGGTCAGTATCCATGGCAACCATCACTGTCCCAGTTGCTATGGCCAGTTTCCAAGGCAACCATCACCACCAGCCCCTGTTGCTATGGTCAGTTTCCATGGCAACTATCATCACCAGTCCCTGTTCCTATGTTCAGTTTCCATGGCAACCATCACTGTCCCTGTTTTTGTGGTTAGTCTCCATGGCAGCCATCCGCAGGACCCGTTGCTGTGGTTAGTTTCCATGGCAAACATCATCACCAACCCCTGTTCCTATGGTCAGTTTTCATGGCAACCATCATCTCCCCATGTTGCTATGGTCAGTCTCCATGGCAACCATCACTGTCCCAGTTGCTATGGTCAGTCTCCATGGCAACCATCATCTCCCCATGTTGCTATGGTCAGTCTCCATGGCAACCATCACTGTCCCAGTTGCTATGGTCAGTCTCCATGGCACCCATCACCAGGACCCGTTGCTGTGGTCAGTTTCCATGTCAACCATCATCACCAACCTCTGTTGCTATGGTCAGTTTCCATGGCAACCATCACCATCCCCTGTTGCTATGGTCAGTTTCCATGGCAACCATCATCACCAGCCCCTGTTGCTATGGTCAGTTTCCATGGCAACCATCATCACCAGCCCCTGTTGCTATGGTCAGTTTCCATGGCAACCATCACCAGGAGCCTTTGATGTGGTCAGTTTCGATGTCAGCCATCACATCCCCTGTTACTATCGTCAGTTTCCATGGCAACCATCACCAGTCCCTGTTGCTATGGTCAGTTTCCATTGCAACCGTCACCAGCCCCTGTTCCTATGTTCAGTTTCCATGGCAACCATGACCATCCCCTGTTGCTATGGTCAGTTTCCATGGCAACCATCACCAGCCCCTGTTGCTATGGTCAGTTTCCATGGCAACCATCCCCATCCCCTGTTGCTATGGTCAGTCCCTGGGCAGCTCCATGGAGACCCCATGCCAGGGTGGTTGCCATGGACACAAGCTCAGGCCTGGAGCCAGAGCCCGTTGCCATGGCAACCATTGGCAGTCCCATCCCCAGGGTCATGGGATCCCAGAGCCACAGAATTGGCTGAGCTGGGAGGGACCCATCAGGATCCTCGAGTCCAACTGCTGGCCCTGCACAGGACACCCCAACAATGCCAGCCTGGGCCTGGCAGCGCTGTCCAAACGCTGCTGGAGCTCAGAGAGCCCTGGAGCTGTCACCCTTCCCTGGGCAGCCTGGGCAGTGCCCCAGCAGCCTCTGGGCAAAAACCTTTTCCTGAGATCCAACCCGAGCCTGCCCCGACTCAGCTGCAGCCGCTCCCTCCACTCCTGTCCCTGGGCACCAGAGTGAAGAGGTTCCCACAGCCCCAGCCAGGGACCCTCTCCCAAGGCTGTTGCCGTGGCCACCAAGGCTGGCACCAGCTGGGATGCTCAGTTTCCACGGGCCGGGGTTCAGGAATGGGATTCCCCAATTTCCTGCTCCCACTAAAACTGCGCTGCCGCTCACTGCCCTCCCACCTCCCATGGAAAGCACAAATGGCAAAGATCCTGGGCTGGGATAAGAACAATTTCCTGGGAATATCAACGAGACAAGGAACAGACAGGAACAGAAACAATATTGATAACAGAAGGGATAAGAAAAACTATTTACAGGGAAAACTACATCACCACCAACCGTCCCGTCCCAGCCACGTATTTCCTCCTGCCTGGAAAGGACACCCTTCTCCTCAGGGACAGAGAGAGAGAGTCCCTTTCCTGCCCCTGGCAATGACCTGAGGTGGGAGTGAATGTCATGACAGGGCCATGGCCAGACCCCCATGTTCTTCACTCCCACATAATGCCATTGGCAGGGGCAGGAGAAGGTACAGGTGTCTTCCCAGCATGGATCACAGGGAACATGGGTCACCAGGGCTCTTCCCAGTGTGGGTTCTCCAGTGGGAGATGAAGCTGGAACGGTGCATGAAGCTCTTCCTGGAGTTGGGGCATTTGCAGGGCTTCCCTTACCGGTGACTCCACTGCTTTCTGGTCAAGTTAAAGCTCTGGGGGAAGTTCTTCCCACACTAGGGACACTCGCAGGGCCTCTCCCCAGTGTGGATGCGCCTGTGCCTGACAAGTGTGGAGTCGTGCTTGAAGCCCTTCCGGCAGTCAGGGCAGTGGAAGGGCCTCTCCTCAGTGTGAATCCGCTCATGGAGGAGGAGATTGGAGCTGGTCTGAAACCTCTTCCCACATGTGGGGCACTCGTAAGGCCTCTCCCAGGTGTGGATGCGCCGGTGCCTGACGAGGTGGGAGTTGCGCTTAAAGCTCTTCCCGCAGTCAGGGCAGTGGAATGGCCTCTCCTCTGTGTGACTCCGCTGGTGGCAGAGGAGATCTGAGCTGGTGTGAAACCTCTCTGACACTCAGGACACTCCTAGGGCCTCTCCCCAGTATGGATGCGTTGATGGATGATGAGGTTGGATCTGCAGCTGAAGCCCTTCCCACACTCCCCACACTCGTAGGGCCATTCCTCGGTGTGGATCATCTGGTGGCAGATCAGGTAGGAGCTCTGCCTGAAACTCTTCCCACACTCCAGGCACTTGTAGGGCTTCTCCCCATCATGAAGCTGCTCATGGACCACCAGCTCCGAGCTCTGGCTGAAGCTCTGCCCACCTTCCTGGCACAGGGTGGGTCTTTCCTCCTCAGAGCACCCTGGGCTGGCTTTGCAGCCCCTCCTCCTGTGGAATCTCTGGGGCTTTTCCTTCCCATTGGATTCCTGTGCCATGGAGCTGCTCAAAACAGCCTCTGCCACGAGGTTCTGCCATGGGGATTTGTCCTCCCTGGTCTCCATCCTCAGCTCCTGGTCTGGGGGAGGAAGGACAAGGAGAGGATGGGATTTGCCTCCGTGCCAGACGAAGGGGAAGGAGATCCCCCCAGTGCATTCCCGGCAGGACGGCGTCGGCAGCGGGGCTGTCCTGCAGCCGGGGGCCATGCTGGGCTGGGAGATGGAGCAGGAGAGAGGAGAAAGGGGCACTGACTTCCTCCTCACGTGCCTGGTTGTCCTGGGGCACCTTTCTCTTCCTCGCAACTTTCTCCTCCATCCAGACAAGGTTTGAGGATGGGAAATTCTGTTTTGGGAGGAAAAATAGGGATAAGCACGTTGAGTTTTGTACTGGTTTGAGGGCAAACCAGGGGGAGAGGCTAAGCCAGAATTACAGTTTAATAGGAAATTAAAATCAAAGCAATGATACAGAAACCCTGGCTTACACGGACAGAGTCAGGAGATAACCTGACACACAATTGGTCAGGGTGGTGGTAGCCATCTGATGAAATGGTGGCTGCAGTCCTGTTGGAGTGATGAACGTGATTCTGTCAAAGCAGGGATCCTGTAGAAGGGTCTGGTCTTCCTCTGAAGGTCCAGTGGTGGTTATGGAGCTCTTGTCCTCTGGGAATCCAGTAGGCAAGGTGCTCCTGGGGTTGCAAGGGTGAGATTATATCCAGGTAGGAATGCTTGGTTCCTCCCCCTGGGCGGAGCATCCCACAATGGGATGATGTAATTTTATCAGTCCTGCAGTGACACTCAATGGCCCATTAACAGAAGATGGCCCCTGGAGGGCGTTATCAGGGCTGAGTCATGGAAGAGATAAAGAACACTGCCCCACCTGTTTATAGCAGTTCATGAAGATGGTGACTGAAAACATACTTTTGGTTACATCTTACATTGTCACCTGAAACAGTGAGGCAATCCCTGCTCGGGGTGGGGGGTGAACACCAACCCCCTTACCCAAACTGGCTCTGGTGTAAAACTCCCACCCTGGGAAGGCCACACACACAGGGGACAATGTCACACTTGCCCTGCCCCAGGGGAGGTCTCTGTCCCTGTCACTCCCTTGCTCTCCCCCCATTTCTCCTTC